>NW_015662011.1:108231-118988 GCF_001515625.1 Sinocyclocheilus rhinocerous | reverse complement strand
CACGTCTCATTCGCTCCGGTTAAATAGTGCTTGTATTGCGCATTATTTTAGTAATTCCTGCAGGTTTCGCGCTTATACCAAACGCGCGCGCACCATCACTGATCTATATTAGTGGAGCGCACAATCCGTGCTCCGTCTCAAACAGCTTGTGAGCCACAAATACCAAAATGAGCGGCTAACTGCGCTAAACTGTTCAAATACATAAAAAAGTATGTCAAAATGCCCGTTTCGGCGAGTATCCAGTTAAACGCAGTCAGTTTTGAGTCCGTGGATAAACTCTTAAAGGGACCGCAGTCCAATATTTATGCTGCTGTCTGTCATGTTAATCAAAGAACAAAAGACAAAGAAAATAATACGTTTTATAACTTTAATGGTAAGCATTAATCTGTATTTAATTTTTACAATGAAGACTACAGAAATTAAAGTAATCAAATGTAAAATAACACTGGATGTGTTATTTTACATTTGATTACTTTAATTTCTGTAGTATTTCTTAACTGAATAAAAACTTAACCTGAAAAACTTAGTTTCATAGCTCTCTTTATTCTATTGCATTGCAATTTTTGTATTTGTTCTTGTTTTATTAATGACTTTTTACTTGTTTTTTTATGAAAATAAAACTTTGCGTTGAAGAGTACATTTTTGTTTGTATATGCTGTCAATTATAGTTCTTAGAAAGAAAATCGGAATCGGCAGAAATCAGTATCGGCAGATCACACTAACAAAAAAATCGGAAATCGGAATCGGCCAAGAAAATTGCAATCGGTGCATCTCTAATATAGAGGTACAATATAGACATAGAGATTTAAATGACACTGCAGTGTAGATACACTGTACTTGTAAATAAAGATTATTGGAGTACGTTTTGGAGTACGAAAATGTAATTTCAGTTTTCAGAATAAAGTTTAAGCCAATGTGTTACTTGCTGTTTCTCAGTAACAGTTTGTGAAATTTACAAGCAAGTTCTGTGTGAACATTTTTTTATTAAATATTTTTTTTATTTGATACTTTTATTCAGCAAGGACACATTACATTTATTAAAAGAGACAGTAACAATATGTATAATGTTTCAATTTTAAATAAATGCTGTAATTTTGAACATTCTATTCATCATAGAATCCTGAAAAAAATAATAATAGCACAGTTTCTGACACTACAGACTGGAGTAATAGCTGTTGAAAATTCAGCTTTGCCATCTCAGGAATAAATTACATTTTAAATATATTAAAATATAAAAACCTTACTGACTACAAACTTATGAAGAGCCATTGTGAAGAGCAATTGTGAAGAAATGTCACCTGATAAATATTGCCGGGAAAAAAAGAAATAACTAGATATATAGGCCCAGACCTATTTTCAACCACTGTGGCCCTGTAGCTCAGTAACTAGATAAATAAATAGTGGTCAACAGGACTAAGGGTGATTAGAATGAACAGCGTGGCGCAGCTGATAAAGGGGCTATGAGACTTGTGGACCTGTTACTGTGCACTCTTGGGACAGAGGTTATGAATTATTGAGAGAGATGAACTTAAAATAAAACGGGGCTGGAGGTGGCTTGAAAACCAACGATGTACTCATTCTTTCTGTGCCACGTTCCCACCTCACTGCTATTTAACTGTATGCATCCACTTGGCTGGCACAGAAAGCAGTGAGAGCATGAGAAAGTTTAGAAATACATGATGCAAATGAGGTGAAAAATGCCAGGGAACAGCCAAATGCAGTGAACGTAGGCAGTTTTAACATCTCCCTATCATTTCCAGTAAAAATGGCAAAAAGGTGAAACTCTAAACCCATGTGAAGACTATAGCAGAATAACAGTAATAGCCTGCTTCGGCCGACATCATGATAAAGGCAGGCGCAGAAAACTACTCTCTCTATAATTAGCACAGCGATGTCCAACTCGCAGCTTGGTGTAATGAAGCTGTTCAACACGCTCCGCTCACAGTATGACCACAGATCGCAACAGCGAACACAGACACTGCTCCGCTACGATTAGCACTGATTAGCTCACCGCCTCTCAAATGCCGCACGCTAATAACTGCGAATACTAACCCCCACGGTGGTCGGTTTACAGAGATCTCAAATCACTTAGCAGTGAGCACTGATAGAAAACACCCTTTGATATTGCAACTGGTATTTTTGGGCTAATGAAGTAAAAGGGTACATCAGATTTAGGACATGAAATGCTTTGGTTACAACTGCTGGCTTGGTGATATTTCACAACGGTTTCGTGGGCTGATTTTGTTTTCGCTTTTTTCCATCCAGGGCATAAAACTGAATCTCCCCACAGGGATCAATAGCGAATCTCTCGGATTCTAACATTTGGAACTTGTCCATCATGAAAAGCTCAATTTCATCACAGAGGCTCCAAATACCACATTGTTTAGTGATATTTTCCACTTAGCAAGAAGGAATTGGGTTGTGAGAAGTCTGTTTAACAGATGAAATAACTTTCTTGCCTGAAAAAAAGAGCTTATACCAATTTGTAGCATATACATATAATGCATGCAAAGATCGCAAACTCCAAAGAGATCTCGAAATCTCAACTCCCAAGAATCAGAGTGAATAGGCTTCTTCCACTCCACATGTACGAACTACCGGTCTTCTAATTATCATTTTTGAGGAATAACTAATCTCCCAAGTTTGTGAAATTGGCAGCTTCAAAACTAGCAACTTAGTAGTATCAAAAATGTTTGGGGTACTGTTCAATTAAAAGATTTTCAGTTTTTTTTTTTTTTAAGAAATTAAAATTTGATTTCTTAAGGATAAATTAAATTAAATTAAATTAAATTAAATTAAATTCAATTCAATTCAATTCAATTCAATTCAATTAAATAGGCAGCTTCAAAACTAGCAAACCTAGTAGTATCAAATATATTCAGGTTATTGTGCATTTAAAAGATTAGGGTCAGTTTTTTTATGAAAATAATACTTTGATTCATCAAGGATAAATTAAATTAAATTAAATTAAAGTGATAATTAAGATATTTATAATGTTACATAAAAATGTATATTTCTAATAAATTCTGTTTTTCAAACTTCCTATTCATCAAGGAGTCATGAAAAAATGTATCAAGGTTTCAAACTAATTATTAAGCAGCACAAATGTTTTCAACATTGATAATAAGAAGAAATGTTTCTAATAGCACCGAATCATATTAGAATGATTTCTGAAGGATCATGTGACACTGAAGAGAGTAATGGCTTCTGAAAATGTAGCTTTGCCATCACAGGAATACATTTTAAAATATACTAAAATTATTATTTTAAACTGTAATAATATTTCACAATATTACTGTTTTTACTGTATTTTCGATCAAATAAATGCAAGCTTGTTGAGAATAAGAGATTTCTTAACAAAAAAAAATCTTTGAATGGTATTATTTTGGGACTGACAGAATTCTGTTCACTGTTCTCTATACAATCACTCACAGAAACTGCTGCTATTTTTGCCACTTCAGTTTATTACAGTGATATCACTAAATTCAGGACCATCTGTCTCCAAATGTCACATAAAAACTAAACAAACACATTTTTACAAACAAAATAAATGGCAATGTACATTCTGTATGTTTCTGGCCTAGAAAAAGCTGAAAAGTGACTTTGTACCAGTAATCAAAAGTCTGGCCCAGTAAGACTAGGTGCATGAAAACGCAGCATGAAAATACACAAAAATATACTTCTTATACAGTAAATGGTCATGTACATGGTTGTTTCCAGCAGGGTTGCTGAGTTGGTTTTCCTGCGGTGTGGTGGCGGGCAGAGGGGGTGGATGGCTGTTATAAATCTGTGGGGGTGAAGTGTTGTTTGATGAAGCAGGTGCAGATCTTTACCTCCTCTGACAGACTAATCAATTCAGAGCGATACTTATCACCTGCTTGCACTCTCCAATACATCACACATGCACATATCTCATATCACACCCTCTGTTCCTGCCTTGACCACATTTTATTAGGGAAACACAAAAAATGTTCAAGCGTGTTACATGTATGTGATGTTGGTGTGATAACAGCCCTACAGTCTGTTCAATACAGCCTCAAAAGCACAGAAAAATGGTCTAAAGATGACTGAGAAAGCTGAAAAATGACATTAAACTCAGCATGTGTGGCTTAAAGTACCATTTCCCTTTGTGTTTCTCTGTGTCCTTGAACTCAAGTGCCAAAGCGACAATATCTGAGCAGACAGAGAGCAGCCACACTTTAGAGAGGACAAAAGGCTGCAGTCTCCAGGAAGGCAAAGCAGGGATCTGAGGTGCAAATTGGGTTATGAGAGACATGGACTGCAGGCGAAAGCACCGGAGCTTTTGCATTATTGATAACATAGCAACACAGCGGGCCTCGTTCGTACAGCGGCTGCCAATTCTCAGAGCTGTGATTGGTGTTGTCAGCACAGAGGTCAAAGCGGACACGGCCGTCGGTCTGACAACATTCAAACACATCTGGAATTTATCACCACGGATCAGAAGAGTCAATTCTCCATTTCCTTCAGGAATGAGACAGCTGCCTCCCAACATGCAACGCAATTTATGTAAACTCCAGCTCTCATATGTGACCCTGGACCACAAAACCAGTCATAAGGGTCCATTTTTCGAAATTGAGATTTATACATCATCTGAAAGCTGAATAAATAAGCTTTCCATTGATGTATGGTTTGTTAGGACAATATTTGGCTGAGATACAACTATTTGAAAACCTGGAATCTGAGGGTGAAACAAAATCAAAATATTGAGAAAATCGACTTTAAAGTTGGCCAAATGAAGTTCTTAGCAATGCATATTACTAATCAAAAATGAAGTTTTAATATATTTACAGTAGGAAATTTACAAAATATCTCCATGGACCATGATCTTTACTTAATATCCTAATGATTTTTGACATAAAAGAAAAATCAATCATTTTGACCCATACGATGTATTTTTGGCTATTGCTACAAATATACCCCAGTGACTTGAGACTGGTTTTGTGGTCCAGGGTCACATATATTCACATCCTTTTTTCACCTCTGTCCCTCTCGGCTCATCTCTTCTCTTGTGCAATCCCATGATTCGTTTAAAAATCCACTTTTTATCTTCTCTGATGCTATTTGATATTTAGTAACGCTTAACAATAATGTCCCATTAGTTAATGCATTGCCTAACATTAACTAACAATGCATTAGTTACAGTATTTATTCATCTTTGTTAATGATAGTTAACTGTGCATTGTTAGTTCATGTTACAGTCCATTAAATAATATTTACAGATGTTTTCAAAGTATATTTCATTGTTATTTCATGTTTAGTAATCTAGTAAACTACTGTTAACAAATGGCACCAAATTGTAACATGTTACACATATTTTTGGGGGGATATTAAAATTCTGTCTGATACGATAAGATGATAATTATTTTTAATTTTATGGTCAATAAATAATAATAAAGCTAACAGCTAAATTCTACACTATTTTTGTATAAGACAAATTAAAAATAAAACACTACAAACTAAAATACAAGTGAATGTAATCATCACATCATTATAAATGTACAGTGTATATGAAAATGGGTATTCATTTTGAGATTTGCTAAAAATCACAGTACATTTAACAGTGCTATTGGTGTTTTTAAAGATACATTTTAAGTGAGCACTGGTTGATGGCAAAGGTAATCTAAATTTAAAAAAGCTAAACAAAAATAAAAATAATGATAATAATATGACTGTGTTAAGAACTAGTCAGTCAAAGGATCAGTCATAATTTTCATTCTCAAATTAGACCAAATTTTGCACAAAAAAGGGGTATGACCAGTCTGAAAGAAATAAAAAAAGATAAGTAACTTGTAATAGTAAATTTATGCAACAGGCCTATATCTTACTGTGGATAATTCATCAGTTATTTAAAAAAAAAAGTACTTGCTCCTCCCCTAAAATTACTTTCCTTTTACTTTTTTTTTTCTTTTACTATTTCCTCTTACTGTTCACCTCCTCCACCGGTAAATAACATCCACTTTCACAATCCAATCTATTCCCAATGAATAAAATCAAGCTCCATCCTGCATTTTTTTTTCTTGCTGTAGATCCTGTTTCATATGATAGTTCATCATATTATGAAAGCAAAATAGGCTGCAAACAGCGTTTCATGTTGACCATACAAAAATCATTAGCTGTTCTGTTTCACCGTTCAGCTTTTTGGTGCTGGTGTGTGTGTGTGTGTGTGTATGTGCACAACACTCATAACAATCTGCAATATTCCACCGTCCAAGCAAAGATGAGCTCTGATGTCCCCAATTACAGCAAAAATATGTATTGAGCTATGAATATAACTGTGGTGTTCTGCACAACTATTATGGCTGCATCGTCCCATGGGGGAAAAGACGATCTATATTTGGACCTCAGATTTTCCAACTGTACATCCATTTACTGCTACGCACGTTCTTTGGCCTTGTTTTTTTCCCTAGACTTGAAAATACTGGGGAATAAATGTTATTCGTTTCACTTGCTCAGAGTCTGAGAAAATGAGAGGAGGAGGAGGAGGAGGAGAAAGAGAGGGTGATGTAGTCTGAAAATGAGGTGCAGCTGTGTATTTGAGGTCGGCAGTGAGTAACACTGAAGCTTTGTGAGGATGTGAGCAAATGGGGGGTGGAAACGGACCCCAGATTGTTATTCAAGGAGTCGTTCCACATCACCCATCAGTCCCCCTCAAGAAACATCTGGCATGAGGTAAAATTGCCCCTATGCACACAGAGCTTCAAGAGCTCTCTTTCAGCAGAGGTCTTGGGCTTCTGACTGACCCTCTACCGCGGTAAAGAAAGAACGAACGAGAGAGGGCTCAGGAATAGTGTAGCCGCTCAGGGAGCACTTGACCTTCAAAGATCCTCCGCTGTTTCAGATGAACTTAACAGGGATCAGGTGGGTCTTGACTGACTGCTGCTTCACACTGCCACCACACGTTTAACATACACACACACACACACACACACACCTCCTCTGATATATGACTAGACACGCTGGTGAGAGGAAGAGGGGTTATTTGAACATGATCTGCCAAAAGACGATTAAAAATGCCCCCCAAAAGATTAAAATGCATTTTGCAGGACTAAAGAATAACCTTTCATAACATCTGTTTTAACTTCTAACATGTTCATATATCACTATGAGTTCATATATCACACGGAGCTCTCTTTTAAAAGATGAAGTCTGTTTTTCTTATGAGCTACAAAGAGTCATTCTCCTCTGAGAGATTCAGTCAAAACTTCATTGAGCACATATCTGAGACAAAGATTTGATAGACCTCTGTATTACTTTTAAGACAAGCTACAGACATTTGGTAAGACAAGTCCGTGTACTTTGCAGGAGGAAAAATAATCCATAAAACATGTTGCCGTTTTAAAATAAATGTTGGATAATTTGTTGGATAATTCATTCCATGAACTTCCAAAGAAATTAATTGTTATATTTTGCCTCTTTTTCAAAAATAATTATTAAAAAAAATAAATTAAAAAAATAAGTTAAATTGTCAATATGGGGTTAGGTCTGAAATATATTAACGAAAATATTATTCATAATATAATTTTGTATTTGTTATATTACAAATAGTGATAAACCTTATGTTTTATTCAGTTTACATTACACATTTTCCTTGATGTAATTCAATTAAAATTCAGTCAATGTCAATGCAGACTTTTGGACTACAAGAAGTTTAGACACTTAGCCATGGACAAAAAAGTATAAATTAGTATAAATGTCATTGAATTAGCATAGCAATCTGCAAACAAATGATTCTAGACCTACAATATTTCTCAGAACTCATTCTTTTCTAAGCCATTTCTGACTTTTAACTAACTATAATTGTAAGTGGATGTTCATTTCCCCTCAAGTTCATACAGGTCTCCTAGTAGAATAACCACATGTGTAGTTTATCACACTGGACATAATCCACTAAAACTTGACAACCAGAAAGTGTCCAAATATTTTGGGGGTCACTGTATAAATATACTGCAGAGAGCAGTGACATAAGTGTAAAAAGAGGAAAGGCTGAAGAATTCATCATTGTCCTCCCTGATGAAAAGAACAACACTGGTGGTTACAAGCATGTGTTTTAAGATGCTGGTGTCCTCACCGGACTTTAAACTATAGCAAGAATTCCTCTAACAAAATTATGCTGGTTGACCAGCTTCACCAGCTCTTTCATTGTTGAGAGCCATGACCCACTTTCCCTACTGTGAAATCAAATCAGTCTGGTCTTAATCGCTTTTAAGAGGGACCCACAGGCAATCAGCCAGGACGCACTTTCACCAGCGGCCAGAATCTGTATTCTGCTGTCACTTCGACGACCCAGAAACCTATGGGCATCTTTAGCAAACTGACCCAGTGTGTGCTGCTGGACCCAGCAAGAGATGTTAGGACACTAAATATCCCAGAGCCCACCTCAGAGGAAAATTAGTAAAGTAAACTAAAACGGTCTTCCTAATCAGACCCTTAAATGTGGCTGTAAATGATGCATCCTAATATAATCAGGTTGATTCAGTCGTATTAAATAATATTTTTGGCTTGTTACAGTATTGTTACACCATGAAGAACATTTCCATTTTTTTCCACTTTATGCTGCCTCCAAGTAATCCTGGAAGGTTCCTGCTTGAGTTCAGAAATTATAAATATGAAGTGACACATGTTCAAGTGGATTTGAGCTGAATAAAAGAGATGAACGCACTGGGGAATTTCATATTTTTCACTCTTTTTCAACTACTGTCAAAAACACGAGGCTTTTTAGCATTAGTGAATCAAACTGCAGAGTGCATTAGCTGTGCACAGGATGTGCAAACCACTTACATGACTAGTTTTATACAGTAGTTAAATTGTATAGTAAAATTGTATCACATTTAAAAATGATTAATCTTATGTATTTTGTAATCAACACTAACATAACTCTGAGAAAATGCTGAGTTTCCCACTGGTAGTTAAAACATATCACAAATATGGTCATTCTGACATGACCTGAAGGTAGAATTGTACTATTTGTCACGCTTCACATTGAATCATCACATCAAAAACAAAAATTGTGTTTTGATCCTGATATCAAAAAATGACCTGTTCACCGGTCTAACCTGTTCACCCGTTTGAAGCATCACGCTGATCCCATACAATTTTCTGGATCCTGCACGAGAAATAAAGCATGACGTACTGTTCAAAAGAGTGCAAGACAGCAGGACTTACTGAAGGGCATAAGACTGGAACAGAGAGAAATTAAATACGCCAACTGAAGAGAAGGAAGGTAGAACCTAAGTAGGAGCGATCGGCCAACGTCATACAGGGGGAGTGAGAGTGAGTCAGTGGAGAGAGAAAGTATATTGGGTTCCAGGACAGAGGAGTGGAAGATGACAGGTGTCTGGGCTGCTCTGGTCTCTGCTGGAACTGTAATTGGTTGTGGCAGACGCAGACAGCATGAATGGCCTGCTTCAGGCCTCCAGGGGTCAGGTAGAGAGACAGAGAAAAAAAAAATCAACTCAAAGCTGTGATAGAAAATGGAAAGAGAGGAAGAGACAGAACCAAAACAGTGTGCAATGAGTGCAATTGAGAATATGTATCCAGTGGTGTGTTTTGACAGCAAATCTCAATTTCATAATGATATAATCCCTGTGACAGTACACATCAGGTTATTTTTTGCCATGGACGTGTAGGGTTACTCTGAGAGAGATAGAAAGGATGGCTGAAATCTACACAGCGCACAGGGATTCGTACAGTCAGTTATTCCGTTTAATCAGTGAGACACTATCCGACATCAGTACCTTGGGTACCACGGAAGTCTGAATATGACACACTGACTGTATCTTATAAATACACAGCCTCATGTCAAAATAGAAACAAACACAAGCGACATTTGGCAGAATCTAAAAATTGTACACAGGAACAGCAGAAAACATTCATTATAAATATCTGCACACCTAAAAACATCTCATTGTGGTTTCATCTGATGCATCTGATGCAAGAGGGTTTTTTTAAATATACCAAGCCTCAATCTGACTGGTTGGTTTTATGCAATTTCTGGGAATCCGGGTGAAAAGGTTTGAATGAGTACAGCACAGTCTAGCTGAAAAATGTTCTGCTGGAACTTTGTTGCATGGAAGCTCTTGAAGATTTTCAAAGAGTTTTAAGTTTTTGCAAATTTAATTAAAAAGTGATCAGGAATCAGTGCAGAATTTTTAATATTTCTTACTCCTTTAGCATTATAATCTTTCTTTTTCTACTATTTTTTAATCCAAAAGTTATATGAATATTTATATGTTTAAATTAAATATTGAATCACCAAAATCAAAATTACTGTTAACCCAAAAATTATTTGTATGTTATGGCTGATAACTGATTAATTAAATGTAATACTATTTTGTCAAAATAGTTTAAAAATATAAGACTAAAAACAAAAATCAATAATTTGTAATGCAACAAGTGAATTTAAGTACCACAGTATTAGAGATGCACCGATCGATCGGCCAGGGATCGGAATCAACATTCTCGCTCTCTTCTCTCTGACGACCCCTTCTCTCTCACACACGTCTCATTCACTCTGGTTAAATAGTGCTTGTATTGCGCATTATTTTAGTCTTACACCAAAAGCGCGCGCACCATCACTGATCTATATTAGTGGAGCGCACAAGTCGCACTCAGTCTCAAACAGCTTGTGAGCCACAAATACCAAAATGAGTGTAATGTAAGAGTAACAGTATATTGGGTCTGTGGATAAACTCTTAAAGGGACCGCAGTCCAATATTCCTGCTGCTGTCTGTCATGTT
>NW_015662011.1:97274-104849 GCF_001515625.1 Sinocyclocheilus rhinocerous | reverse complement strand
CGACCCCTTCTCTCTCACACACGCCTCATTTGCTCCAATCCGCGCTCAGTCTCAAACAGCTTGTGAGCCGCAAATACCAAAATGAGTGGCTAACTGCGCTAAAACGTTCAAATACATAAATTATGTAAAAATGCCCGTCTTGGCGAGTATCCAGTTAAACACAGTCAGTTTTGGAACGTTAAATAGTTGAGAGAGAACGCATGTTGTGTAACAGTATATTGGGTCCGTGGATAAACTCTTAAAGGGACCGCAGTCCAATATTACTGCTGCTGTCTGTAATGTTAATGAAAGACCAAAAGACAAAGAAAGTCACTTTGAATACGTTTTATAACTTTAATGGTAAGCATTAATCTATTAATTAAATTTTTACAATGACGACTACAGAAATTAAAGTAATCAAATGTAAAATAACACATCCAGTGTTATTTTACATTTGATTACTTTAATTTCTGTAGTATTTCTTACCTGAATAAAAACTTACTTAACCTGAAAAACTTAGTTTCATAGCTCTCTTTATTCTATTGCATTTATTTGTGCTGTTGTTTGCTATTTTTTTTTATTTGTTCTTATTTTATTACTGACTTTTTACTTGTGTTTTTTTATGAAAATAAAACTTTGCGTTGAAGAAAAGTAGATTTTTGTTTGTATATGCTGTCAATTATAGTTCTTAGAAGGAAAATCGGAATCTGCAGAAATCGGTATCGGCAGATCACACTAACAAAAAATCGGAAATCGGAATCGGCCAAGAAAATTGCAATCGGTGCA
Organism: Sinocyclocheilus rhinocerous; assembly: GCF_001515625.1. Lineage (NCBI taxonomy): Eukaryota > Metazoa > Chordata > Actinopteri > Cypriniformes > Cyprinidae > Sinocyclocheilus > Sinocyclocheilus rhinocerous. The sequence continues at coordinate 104,084 of NW_015662011.1, read as the reverse complement.
TCTCTACACAGTATTATAATGTGGATATTCATGTTGAAATTAGCATTTTGAAATATTTTAACAGTGTTATTAAATTAGTAGATGATGGCAAATGTAATAAAAATGTAAAAATAGATGACATGAGAATGCACAATTATTTTTTTTTATTTTTTTATTAAAACATTAAAATCAGCTACAACCTATTTGTTACTGATATATGGCCCAGGCGTTGTTTTATATTCAGAAGTCTGGCTCTACGAGACTACCTTCAACATGACATATGCAAAGACAAATGTGCACTCTTCTAATCATGTAAGCAATGTGAGCTCAACAGAAACAAGCCCTGTCTGAACATTTCAGACCAAGAAAGCAACAGCCTTATTTATCCAGCTGATATGAGAAGCCAGCAGCAACACAATAACTGATCTGAGAACAGGCAACTCTTATCGGATAGGCCCTCAACGCTGTGAATAAAGCCCACTGAAAGAGGACTGCATGTGCTAATGAGAGCTCCCTTGAGACTGAAGATAGCCTGAGCATGTTAATTACCTAGAAGGGTGTAAAGATTCTGGACCGGCCCATTTCAAAATACCACATGTAGAAAAAAGAAGAAGCCACACAGCAGGGTGAACCACTCAGGAAGATCCACTGTCGATGGAGAACTCATCTGAGTTTCAGAAGATAGGCTATTCTGGTAAGATAGATGATAGATTTACTGTAAACTCATTAAGTGCATCTTAGTATATTTCAGACCAATTCAAATCACTAAATTCCACATCCGATCCATCATTAAATATACATTAAGGAATCAATAAAAAAACAGCATTCAAGGTGTGTGTTAATCTGGACTGAGTAAAGGATGGCCTTCTGTGTTACACTGCTGTGAAACACCTGGCGAATCCTTATAACATCTATTTAAAGGGATAGTTCACCAAAACATTTAAATTCTGTCATTACTCAACCTCATCCTTCCTCTTTTCTGAGGAACAAAATTGTGAATTTCTGGAACAATACTCTGGCTACACTTTTAAATATGATGAAAGTGAATGAGGACTGATGCTGTCAAGCTTCAAAAATACAGAAAGAAAGAAAGAAAGAAAGAAAGACTATATAACTTTGGTGAGCAGCAAAAGTCATTAATCATATAACATAATTGACTCATTATGAACTGTAAACAAATTATTTAAAAAAAAAACTATTTTATTTTATTATTTCATTTCATTTCATTTCGTTTCGTTTTGTTTCGCTTCATTTTATTTTATTTTATTTTATTTTATTATCAGTTGATCCAGTCCACAAAACCATACTGAATGACTCGTTCACAAATCAGACTAATTCAGTTCAACTGACTCTATCATCTAGTCACAGCTCATTTGAGGAAAATATTATTATTAAATAATGGCATACATTTTTTGTATGGCTTTTAAAGATTTGGAATATTGCATCGTACTGCTTACTTCTAAATTGCTTTTTGTAGCTTGAAAGTTCCAATCCCGATTTATTGTAATTTCATTATATATAAAAAAAAGATTGACCAATACATTTTTCTTCAATAAAACGGTTACATTTTTAGTTATACGGGTTTTAAACAATATGAGGAAGAGTAAATAATGACTCAGTTTAAATGTTTGGGTGAACAGATCCTTTAAAATAAAAATATATGTTCAGTATAAGTGCTTTAAACCATTATAATATCTTTATTTAATCATCCGAAACTAAAGGAGACCGTATAATTTGATGTCCTCTGAAAGTGTGGCAGACATTGCACCATATCACGATCTACTCACCTGCCACAAACAAGCCATCTGTCTGATAAATGCAGTTATACTCAAAAAGTGCATTGAAAACTAACTTTAAAAGATGTTGCCATGAAGATATTAATATTTTATAAGCAGAACGATACCGTCTGCGTCATCTGAGAAAACCATAGAGGGAATGCGCTTCCTCCAGAAGTCCCTATGGAAATGTACCAGTGCTCTAGCCTGCCTTGCTGCCCCGGCACAGAGGACAACATGACTCAACCAAACACACACGCTCATGCCTTTTCAAACACATTTATGCACGACTGTCAAAAAACGCAGTCTTGAACAAACATACGCTGATCAGCATTCAAATGGACTTCCTTGCTGACTTCCAAATGAGAAGCGTTGACGGGCAGCACACAGCCAAGCCTAATTGAATGTCATCATTTTCCATTATTTGTTGCCTTTTTTAAATTAAAGCACTTAGCCTTTTTTATTCACGTTTCTCAGAGACAGTTGGATCCATGAGTCCTAATGAATATTTAAACAGGGACCAGCAGCCTCATCTCCTGAGTGGTCTCTGAGCGTCGCTAGAGCCCGCGTCGAGAAGGAGGGGTGACCATTACCGAAACTCGACCACGGAACAGCTGAAGAAAAACACGGATATTACAAAAACAGCACTATGGAAAATGTCAGTAATTAGAGCTGGCTGCCATTTCAGAGGCAGAGCGGGCCCGGCTAATGAGTCCATTAGCACCTACCTTGCATAAAGAAGACAAGCAAAAAAGCCTCATTTTAATACATTAGCCTGCTGACAGTTTCACCGCTGAGGCTATTCAGCGCAGCTGACACGCTTTTCTGAGGGCTCTGACCTTTTGTTGGCTGAGCGCTGGCTCCGAGGAGAGCGTGGATTCAGCTCTCCTGGGCATAAACACCGGAGCAAGTGTGAGAAACCAACACCTTTTGCCTTCACTGACTCATCGAGATGCCAGCGGCTCACTACTTTTTTCAGTTACTAACGGTCCTGGAGAGGTAACACAATTGCCCATGTGGGCATTAGTCAAGCAATGCTTCCAAATTTAGCCACCACTCAAGTCCTCGAAAACATTCGAAAAGCTTGCTGTTTAGGTGAACACTCATTTCACCTTGGCTCGCAATCAACAAACTAGGGATGCACCAAATGTTCGGTAACCGAAATTATTTGGATAAGCGGAAAAAACCCCGAATAAACTGTACCAAACAATGACGTGACGCGATCAAATAGCAACCAGCGTAGAGTCAGAGGCGCAATGCAACAAACATGTCAGCAGTGTGGAAGCATTTAATACTGTCCGAGAAAGACGCAAAAATCATTACAAGCACCGACAGCGAGAGACTGTTTAGTACTGCATCGCATGTCTTCGATGAGAAGAGGAAGGGGTGATTGTTGCTGGTTACTGTATGATAATTGAAATCACGAAATGGCCTTAAACAATTAGTAAAAAAACTGCAGAACGTCATGTTCCTCTTCAGGAACTCGAGCTGCGTCGGAGGACGCTTCGGGAACGCCCTTCAGCGTGACCGGCTCTGAACCTCTTGTGTAATCAGTCCAATAGATGGGCGAGACGTCACGGGCGGGTGCCGTAATGACCAGGAAGCTATAAAAGCACGTGCGGTGAGACCAGCGTCAGCTTTTTGTCATTCAGCAAGCGCTCTGTGTGTGTGTCAGTCTGATATCTGTTTGTGAGTCTTATTTAGTGTTGTCTGTCACGAAATCTCAAGACAAAACCAGACACCTAAGGCGAGGGCAGGCAGCGTTCAGGCTGTGTGTTCTTCCCTGCCCGCGTTACTTTACGGGTGGGGATACACACAGTTTGTTTGTTGTCTGCTTGAGAGCAAGCACGCAGAGTCAGCTCTCGGAAAAAAAGGAGATGACGGCCCGTTTTGGTAGCGTTTGTTACTGCCTTGCTTCGCTCTCAGAGGGCTCTCTATGAGGAGAAAGCCTTCACTAGCGTTTCTCGCGGCGCAGGCCCCGCTTTCGCCGAGGCGGAGCGGCGGCTGTGCTCGTGGGTTTCGCATATGAGGGCGCGACGCTCCGCCTGTCTTTCTCCGAGGAGATTGATACGGAGGGCGTCAGAGAGCTCGCCAGTTGCACAAACACCAGTTACACAAGCATATTATGCCTGATATTATAATGAACAGCATCAATGGGGAGCGGAGCTCGCGCAGTCGGCTCTCGAAAAAAAAAAAGGAAAAAAAAGGCCCGCTGTTAAGCGCTCCGCTCTCTCGCCGGGCACGCTCCGAGGAGTGTGTCCGTGCCTGTGATCTTGCGATTGCAGTCCTGCTGCTGCTGAGGCACAGCGGCGACTGAGTTCGTGGGAATCGCATATGATCTGGTGGACGGGTTGGAGACGGCTCGTCCTATCTCCACCCGTGTTCCCTAGATCTAGAGCTCGTTCTCGAGGCTGGAAGCCCGCGCTGCGGTTCTTCCCCCTCTGAGTGAGAGCTTGCTGATGCGGCCATCTTTTTCTGAGGAGATTGATGTTGTTGGTGTGATTGAATGGCTCGCGCGCTGCCGAGGCAATGCTTATATTACATCATTTGATTTCGATGTGAATCTTACTCAAACCAGACCGTATTTAGCGTCTCGTTCCCTCGAGGAACCATGGTTACATACGTAACCTGAGACGTTTTCTAATAGACGCACGCATTGCATTCTGACAGCGCTGCATGAAATCGCGGTGCTATCTGCTCATTAGCCAGGGTTCAAAGTCCAAACCGCGAGGGAAATCTGCGCTGTAACAGCGTACTCAGTTGCTCAGTCACATTTTTATGATTTTTTTTTTTTACAAGGCACGTGACGATGTGTAATGCAGTCGCTATGGTGAAAGCGAAAAAAAAAAAAAAAAGCCTGCGCTTACACATACCCACACACATAGAGCTATAATTCACTGCCTGAGATGAAGGACAAGGCCATATATAAGACGACCTCTGGCCTTGCGCTGCCAATAGACCTCCATGATTAGCCATTTCGTCATGCTGGCCTACGGACCACCACACTGAGAAATAGCTCAACACGGTCAATCTCTATTTATTGAGTCTTGCGCTCTGTTAGCAAGGCCTTCAGTGATTTTGTATTTCTCTTTTCCACTGACCTCTCGCATGATTGATTGAGCGATTGGACCAGAAAAGTTACAGCTAGCTTTGTCTTGAATAAGGTTAATTGACCGGCAGAGAGCAATTCATTACACTGGCACATTCTGATAAGATTATTTTGCAAAGAGTGACCATTCCTTGACCTGCTGCATGAGAAGGAGGGAAGGTTTGAAAACAGTGTTTTTGCATTTATCGCATTTCGTGAAATTGGAAGACATGGAAATGTTTGAAATGTAATACCATACCACTATTTCTGCAATATCCAATAGAGGAAAGTTATATAGGATACTGTATCCAACAATGTTCTCAATATGACCATTCATTTTTACAGTAATGAACGTCCTGGATGCAATATCAACAGCGATCTCAAATTTCAGCATTTTTATTATTGGACTTCCAAAAGGTCTTTGGATATTTTTTTATACAAAATTAAATAAAAAATAACTAGTTCTCTGTAGATCACACTTTGTTACACTCACTACTGGTAGATTATGTACAATAGCTGCATGATATTTCTTAAAGGGATAGTTCACCCAAAAAATGAAAATTCTGTCATTAATTACTCACTCTCATGTCGTTCCAAACCCATAAGACCTTCGTTCATCTTCGGAACACAAATTAAGATATTTTTGATGAAATCCGAGAGCTTTCTGATGAAAGTGAATGGCATAGATGGCAACAGAACTACCACGTTCAAGGCCTAGAAAGGTAGTAAGGACATCAGTAAAATACTCCATTTGACAGTGGTTCAACCTTAATCTTATGAAGCAAACAAAGAAAACAAAAATAATGACTTTATTCAACAATTTCTTCTCTTCTGTGTTTGTCAACGCACATTCACAACAGCACCACAATACATGCATGTGATTAGGGCTGGGCAAAAAAAAAATTGATTTTTCAATTAATCGTTTTTTAAAATGAGGTCGATTCAATATCGATTCTCAAAAGCCGCGAATCGAACTTTTCCGGTATTTATTTCAGCACACATTTAAAACAAGATCTGATTAACGTGAATCTTATCATTAGCCTTCTCCACTAGATGTCACCCTTATTTACCTTGCGCGATGTTACAACAGAAAGCCTGTCATTCATTCAGCGCTTATCATGGCGATACGCGTGATTCTCAATGCTCAGGTGAAATGCTATAGTAATACTATAAACCTGCAGAAGCATTTGATATCAAGCATAAGGCGTCATGATTTCCGCAATGCATGAATGGCTGATGGTGCGGCGCACTGTTTTGTTTACTACACACATACTAAAGCGCGGACGACGCTCGCGGCGTTTTCAGCTTCTGCCGTCTCACTATATGATGATATGAACACGAATGTCATCTCCAGCTGCTCTGAGAGTCACTTCATTAGCATTTACCGTTTCATTTGAGAAATCTACCGTCATATCACATACACAGCAGCTGCAAGTTCTTCACGGCAACCCGTCAAAATAAAAGTTTAGTTTAACGTTAAGAAAGTCAGAATATATTACTATTTAGCAGTCTTAAGACTCAATACTACTACTGCTAATAAATATTAATAAATCTTTATTTTTAAAAGAATAATCACATCTGTTTTCTTTTTAATTTTAACAGTAAACATCTGTTGTGATCACTTTGTTTGCCAAAAAATAAAAGGGTTTAATTTCATTTGATTAGGATAAATTAAATTAATGTTTTATGCCTTCATCTGATTACCAGAAAAATTAAGAACATTTTATAGGGCCCTATTATTGTTTAAAAAAGGACCCTATACAAAAGAAGAATAGGTTTAAAATACAGGCATGTGGCTTAATTTCGTTTTATTAATTCACTATTTGTAAACTGATGTTTACTGTTCATTTTTTAGAAATATCAATAGCATTTCTATTAAAACTATATTCACTGAATGTAATCAAAAAAACGAGAATCGAATCGAATCGAGAGCTTGCGAATCGAAATCAAATCGAATCGGGACATCTG
>NW_015662011.1:95448-96471 GCF_001515625.1 Sinocyclocheilus rhinocerous | reverse complement strand
AAAAAAAAGAATAGGTTTAAAATACAGGCATGTGGTTCTTAATTTCTTTTTATTAATTCACCATTTGTAAACTGATGTTTAGGGCCTACTGTTCATTTTTTAGAAATATCAATAGCATTTGTATTAAAACTATATTCACTGAATGTAAAAAAAAAAATAGAGAATCGAATCGAATCGAGAGCTTGCGAATCGAAATCGAATCGAATCGGGACATTTGAATCGATAACCAGCCCTACATGTGATGCTGCTGACGCAGGAGCCGGCTGACGTAGAACCCGGATGCGCATCGAAGACTGACACGGAAGAGAAGAAATTGTTTAATAAAGGCATTATTTTTGTTTTCTTTGCTCACAAAAAGTATTATTGTATTCTCATAAAATTAAAGTTAAACCACTGATGTCACATGGACTGTTTTAACAATATCCTTACTACGTTTCTGGGCCATTCACGTGGTAGTTCCCTTGCTGTCTATGGAGGATCAGAAAGCTCTTGTATTTTATCAAAAATATCTTAATTTGTGTTCCGAAGATGAACGAAGATCTTACGGGTTTGGAACGACAAGAGGGTGAGTAATTAATGACAGAATTTTCATTTTGGGTGAACTATCCCTTTAAACTACTTTTCAGTCATTACCTTTATCAAGTATGAAAACAATAGGAAAACAAAGCCAAAATCATGACATTTTAGGCAATTAAGAAATTCCTGCCAGGACATGTCTGGGAAAAAGAGAACATATTATGGTCACCCTAAAATTGACAGGATGTAAATACTGACATTATGACATTAGCACATGCTAACCTAATAAATGCATAGCAAAAGAGCTATAACCACAAAATAAATGTAGTTAACACAGAAAAATGGAGATGCTATGTGTTTGCAAGTGGTGTGAAGTCTGCTAACGTTTCATCATGAAGGTGCTGTCATTAGCTCCTCAGCAGGTCCCTCTGTGTCGCTCTAGCCTACCCATTAGCAAACAACATGATGCCACTCAGCAGCCATTAGATGGGAAACAGCCAAATGCAC
>NW_015662011.1:92030-95048 GCF_001515625.1 Sinocyclocheilus rhinocerous | reverse complement strand
AAAAAAAAGAATAGGTTTAAAATACAGGCATGTGGTTCTTAATTTCTTTTTATTAATTCACCATTTGTAAACTGATGTTTAGGGCCTACTGTTCCTTTTTTAGAAATATCAATAGCATTTGTATTAAAACTATATTCACTGAATGTAAAAAAAAAAATAGAGAATCGAATCGAATCGAGAGCTTGCGAATCGAAATCGAATCGAATCGGGACATTTGAATCGATAACCAGCCCTACATGTGATGCTGCTGACGCAGGAGCCGGCTGACGTAGAACCCGGATGCGCATCGAAGACTGACACGGAAGAGAAGAAATTGTTTAATAAAGGCATTATTTTTGTTTTCTTTGCTCACAAAAAGTATTATTGTATTCTCATAAAATTAAAGTTAAACCACTGATGTCACATGGACTGTTTTAACAATATCCTTATTACGTTTCTGGGCCATTCACGTGGTAGTTCCCTTGCTGTCTATGGAGGATCAGAAAGCTCTTGTATTTTATCAAAAATATCTTAATTTGTGTTCCGAAGATGAACGAAGATCTTACGGGTTTGGAACGACAAGAGAGTGAGTAATTAATGACAGAATTTTCATTTTGGGTGAACTATCCCTTTAAACTACTTTTCAGTCATTACCTTTATCAAGTATGAAAACAATAGGAAAACAAAGCCAAAATCATGACATTTTAGGCAATTAAGAAATTCCTGCCAGGACATGTCTGGGAAAAAGAGAACATATTATGGTCACCCTAAAATTGACAGGATGTAAATACTGACATTATGACATTAGCACATGCTAACCTAATAAATGCATAGCAAAAGAGCTATAACCACAAAATAAATGTAGTTAACACAGAAAAATGGAGATGCTATGTGTTTGCAAGTGGTGTGAAGTCTGCTAACGTTTCATCATGAAGGTGCTGTCATTAGCTCCTCAGCAGGTCCCTCTGTGTCGCTCTAGCCTACCCATTAGCAAACAACATGATGCCACTCAGCAGCCATTAGATGGGAAACAGCCAAATGCACAAAGAAAGAGAACAACACTCGCAGGAACCTGTCATGCTTTCCTCGCTTCCACAGCCGTCCGAGATCTCAGATTTGATAAAAGAAACGTACACTGCATAATGATGCCATGCAAATAAATACAAATAAGTAGGAGTTTCAATCAACAAGAGGTTTGAACCTGCGAGAGCTGTGTGGGTTGCTAGATATTTTCTTTTTTTAATATTTTGACGTGTTTGCTGGCAACATAGAAGTCAAAACCGCAAAAGAACAACACAAGACGAATTAGGAGCAATTGAAGCTAGTGAGATCTCAGCAGATCAAATAAAAAGAAAAACATCTAAAATAAATACAGCAAAACCATATAGTATAACATTTTTTAGCAACAGCTATGACTCAAAACACCTCTTATGCCGGGTTCAGACTACACAATATTTTTATCGGTCACGATAGTCACTGTGTCAGATTACACGATTTTGTCTCCTAAAATCTTGTCTTGTCATGGACAAGGAACATGTCAGACTACACGTTGCTTAGCGACCATTCATCGCGTGCCATCTTTAACGACGCGTGTGATGTGTCATCGAGAAGGTGGAGCTAGCGACTGACTTCAGAAAACAAGAGTGTAAACATTGCTGAAGCGCTTCCGCTATAGTTCGCCAGCATTTTTCTTTCTTTGTTCTGTCGTGGTACTCCCTCGATGACACATCATACAGGCAGGAGTACTGTTGCCACAGCTCCATGAACCTTACTCCATCTCGCTTTCACCAAACGCTTATTTTGTTTACTGTGTGGAGACGTGCTGATATCGCGTTTGGTCTCATTCTGTATCGCTTATCTTGTCAGTGTCTGCGCTTGCTTGGCCATTTGTTGCGGAGAAAATAAGGAAAGTGTGTTCAAGCGCCAGCAGAAAACAGTGTAAAGAAATAGTCTTTGAGAGAAGCAGTCTTTATCAGCGGAAGTTAAAATCAGCTCGTAAGTGTATTTACTTGTGTCATTAGTGTTTAATGCAGTTGTCGTTGCTAGGAAACGCTTGTTTTGTTTGCTGTGTGGAGACGTGCTGATGTCGCATTTGGTCTCGTTCTGTGTCGCTTGTCTTGTCAGTGTCTGCGCTTGCTTGGCCATTTGTTGCGGAGAAAGTGAGGAAGGTGTGTTCGGGCGCCAGCAGAGAGCAGTGTAGAGAGGTGGTCTTTATAGGCGGAGGTTAGAGTCAGCTCGTAAGTGTGTTTGCTTGTGTCATTGGTGTTTAGTGCAGTTGTCGTTGCTGGGAGGCGCTTGTTTTGTTTACTGTGTGGAAACGTGCTGATATCGCGTTTGGTCTCGTTCTGTGTCGCTTATCTTGTCGGTGTCTACTAGTGATGCGCGGATGAGCTAAAACGTCACCCGAATCCGCTTGTTGTATGCATTTGTCATTTTTATTTAATCTCTTTATTTATGTATGTGTATAGGTAGTATTTATAAAGTTTTAGCTTTCAGTTTTGGATCTGTTTTTAGTTGTTTTAATACTACAATTGATTGCTTCTGTTGTCCTCATTTGTAGGTCGCTTTGGATAAAAGTGTCTAATAAATGACTAAATAAATAAATAAATAAATAAATCTCATAATTCCACCTAGCAGCACCATCATCTCTCTTTCGTTTTGCTATGTTTGAAACCGGTGAATGAAAGAGCATCTGTGCCGCTATTGGTCAGTGTCACCAATGTGACAGAACTCGTCGTGGACGACGTAAAAAAAATTAAACATGCTAGTCTTTCTGTCGTGATGTCGTGAAGCATTGCAGACGCGGAATCGGTTGTCGTCCACTATGACACACTACACGTGCTGAAACGATGGAATCTTGCGTCCCGATGCCCATTGTCGTGAAACCCCACCCACGACACCCTACATCAAGCAAATCGTGGCAAAATCGGGCTAAAATCGTGTAGTCTGAACCGGGCATAAGATGTAATCAACTGTGTTTACGTGAATACTCGTCAAAACGGACAATTCGACATAATTTTGTGTGTAATTCTCCATTCA
>NW_015662011.1:70153-91972 GCF_001515625.1 Sinocyclocheilus rhinocerous | reverse complement strand
AAAAAAAATTAAACATGCTAGTCTTTCTGTCGTGATGTCGTGAAGCATTGCAGACGCGGAATCGGTTGTCGTCCACTATGACACACTACACGTGCTGAAACGATGGAATCTTGCGTCCCGATGCCCATTGTCGTTTACGAAACCCCACGACACCCTACGTCAAGCAAATCGTGGCAAAATCGGGCTAAAATTGTGTAGTCTGAACCGGGCATTAGCCACCTATCCATAAAGGCCTTTAACATTAGCTTACATGTCAGGGACTATAGTTCTACAACAATTTTTTAAATAATGGATTTGCTTAATAAAATGTATTAATTTTCATGTATTTTGTAGAAACATTTTAGCTGCATGGAATCTTATTCTTTATTGCTTCAATACGAATCAACCTAACGAATCAAGAAGATCTGGGGTTTGAGGTACTATTACACTAGCTTCAAATGATGCAAAAAGCAAGCAAATGAAAAAAAAAAAAATGAAAAAAAAAAAATCAACAGCTGGCTTAGACTTCTTTGGAGTAAACTTTTACAAACTCATCCAACAAACGCACACACTCTTGAATAAAAGTTAGTCTGCCTGCTGGAGGCCTATGGATTTGCAGAGCAAGTAAACAGAACAGATAGTCTGTGGAATGCTATGTCTCAATAATTTGTATCCTGGAGCACAACTACCTTCCCCGACACAGGGAAACGAGGCACAGAGTGAATCTGAATGAGTCACTGAAGCCCTCAGCTACTTTCATTGCAAACTTATTTGCATTCGCTCACAAACACACACATACACGCTTACTTCAGAAGCAAACAAAGGGACCGCAACTACTAAAAAAACTGACTGCGGATACATTTCATCACTACAAAATGTGTCATATATTACCCAATAAATTGCCCAGTTAAGTCAGAAAACATGTTTTTTGTTATATAGTGACCCCAAAAGTATTTGGACACTTTTGCCACAGTTAAAACACATGAATATCATAGCATTATGTAACAAAATATCACTCCAAATAGCATTAATTTTAAAGAAACAACACACCTGATGACTTCACACATTATATATATATATATATATATATATATATATAAAATGTATTCAAGGTATTTGCAAAAGAAAAAAAAAACTGTTCTGATGCAGATGCAAATTATATTGATATGTGATATTTCTATGTAATGCAATGACGTTTAAAAATATAAATGGAATTTTTATGGAATATGAAAAATGGATATGCGTACTGGATATGGATATGGATATGCGTAATGGATATCACATTCAACAGTATTATTATTAGTGTTATTAACTATTAACTTTATGTGAGCATTAGATGATGTAATCTTAATGTAAAAAGAGGGGAAAAGAACATGCACAATTAAATATCCAATATCGACCAAAATATTTATATCAGTCTTAACAACAGTCATCAATATCAGTCAATAAAAATAGCATGTGCATCCCTACATTTTAAAGTGTAACTTGGAAGTACAAAAGTGTCAAAATACTTTTAAGGTCTACTGTATATCAAAAGTTGCCAATACAGGAGTAAAAAATGCTGCATAGAAAACTCACGCTGACAGTAGTCCTTGTTTTCCTCAAAGCCTGGCTTGCAGACGCAGCGTCCAATGGGCACCAGCCATCCACCATCTCCACTGCAGTACATCCTCGGCGCCTCAAACTCCTCCGAGTCATTCACACAAGATCCCCTAACCTCCACCAAAGCCGAATCTCCCCCAGTCACCGTGTCGGGAAACTGGGCCAAGTTCAGAACGGCAAGAGGACACTTCTTATAGAAGACCCTCAGGGACACCAAAGCGATGCAGGCTCCAACATCTTGGAAAGCCAAGTAGAAACCCTTCTTGCTCAAGTTACTGATGTCCCTCACTTCTGTGTTTAGTTTCATAACGCGATCACCCACGTCGGTCTGCGTGAAGCTCTCATCGGCCGCGATAGTGTCGATCTTTATGTACTGGCTCTCTTTGATAAACCACAGGTTGGGGTTGTTGGACTCGTAGTAGTACATATTGAAAGTTTCTTTGCAGGTGCCAGGGACTCCAGGCAGACTGTTGCAGTCACGGAGGGTGAACTTAATCTCGATGTAGACGCGCTGCGCTCCATCTCGTGGGATGTGGCGTGTGCGTAGCCAGTTGTTCTGATTAGCCTCCATCACATTACACACCTGGTAGGAGCGCATGGGGGTGTTCCTCTCATCCATCACACTGATTTCCTCCCACTGCAAAAGACAGAACAACTGTTATGGTTACAAAAATGTGCTAACATTTTTCACAATTTTAATATGAACTGTGGCATTTCTGTCTCAAGTTTATTTAGTGGAATAAACTTATTTTATCTTTTAGAAACTTTGGTGTGTGTGTATTATATATACACATACAGCATTTAAATACACATTAAAATTAATACTTTTTTCAGCAAGGATGCATTAAATTCAAAAAGAGACAGTAAAAACTTTATAATGTTAGAAAGGATGTCCATTTCAAATAAATTATGTCCTTTTGAACTTTATCTCTAGTTATCAAAGAATTCTGAAAGAATGCATCACGGATGCTCAATATTCCACAAAAATATTATGCAGCACAACTGTTTTTAACGCTGATAATAGTATGAAAAGTTTCCTGAGCTAAAAATCAGCATATCAGAATCATTTCTGAAGGATCATGAGACACTAAAGATTTGAGTATTGAATGCTGAATATTTAGCTTTGCTTTCAAAAGGAACAAATTACATTTAAAATGTTTTAAAATAGAAAACAGTTATTATAAACTGTTATAATATTTCACAATATTGCCTTTTTTACTATATGTTTGATCAAATAAATGCAACCTTGGTGAGCATAAGAGACTCTTAAGTACATAAAAAAAATTAAAATCAATTTTTGCATGCATATTATGTAAATATTTGTTATATATTATTTCTATTTCATGTATCTCTATTTCATCATGCATTTCTATATTATTTTTATTTCATTTATGGGACACATAGTGTGCCTCAGCTAGTTAGTTGCATGTGTGTATATCTCCAGTATAGGCAGCAGTAGATAGAGTATGTTTAAGGGACTCGTCTCCCATCATCTCTTGCCATCTGCTTCCACTTGTCTAAGGTTCCTTCATTTGGAACACTTCATGCATGAGTAACAATTCACTCCTTAAAGGGAGAGAAAATAAACCATCCAGGGAGTCTTAGAGGGGTGGGCAATTTCTTTAACGGCTGCTTCTCAAAAAAGATTCTGATTTGCTTCAATAAATTCTATTCCTTCTCTGTATAATTTGCAGCAGAAATGAGCTGAAGGACCACCGGCTCAGTTCTAAGTGATTTTAGGGATTCATTCCAGCTTCTGATCAATCAGCGAGTAACATACAAGACTTCAAATACTAAGAATTCAGAAATTGTTGCTTGACCACTTGAGTTCCCACTTGAAGACATTCCTCATCATTTCTGCTCAAGATTTCTTGAACAGTGAATGATGGGAGCAATCCACTGTGACTGCAAGAAGACAGGGAAAGTTAAAGCTGGTTCTTTTAAAGAGCACTATGTTCTTTTGAAGGACTAGTTCACATAAAAATAAAAAGTCTGTCATCTTTTACATAACCTCATGCTGTTCCAAACCTGTATGACTTTTTTCTTCTTCGGTGGAACACAAAATGAGAACTAACCACTCTTTTCCAATTACAGTAAATGCAGACTGGAGCTTTCAAACCCCCAAAAAAGGGTATAAAAATGCCATAAAAGTGATCAGTACTGACTAGTGCAATTGTTTTCTGAAGCCATGCAATGCTTTTCTATGAGAAACAGCAAGTATCTGTGTCAGGATCATCTACAAATGTTTCTTTTGATTCAAATATTTTCAACAAATAGGTTGATACAATCAATCTGAATGATTTTTTTTTTTCATGAATCAAACCCAATGACATAATGATTCAGATACCACAGTTAACAGATCAACTTTCAGTCTGTTCATTATACAAAAAGGGTGACACTTAAAATACAGCATGCAAATCCTTTAAACTTTTTATGATTATGGTACTTTTGTTTTCTTTATGAAGCTTTACAGCTCCAGTCCTCGATATTCATAATTGAATGGCAAAGAGCAACCAGTACATGAAATATCTCCTTTTATGTTCCAAGGAAAAAGCAAAGTCAAATGGGTTTGGAACGAAACAAGGGTAAGTAAATGATGATAGCATTTTCATTTTTGGGTGAACTAATCCTTTAACAACCCTTAAACTGATTGGCAGCTGAATATGGGTGCACATTTAAGCAAATGGTCAAGGAGACAGAGTACATCAGAATGTCTCCAAAAGAGCCATTTTCCACATCAGCGCAACCAAGCATTTGAAGTATTTTATTCCATGCGTCAGCAGAGTCTGGAGTGCACATCACTTTCTAGCCATGATGTCATAGCAACAAAGAGAGCGTTTATGACACGTTGCCATTAGCTTATAGCTTTAAAAAAGTGATCGAGGCACGAGGGTCAATTGCTAGCGCAGTCTGGCTTTAAACTGAGCCATATGCTGACTGGTGGGAATGGGCGGACAACATTACAGATCAAAGCGACACAGCCACTGAACGTCTTGGGTACATTCTTTCCCTTCAAGTGCAATAATTATGACTTTTGAAGGAATATTTATACAGGGATAAAGGCAGGTTTATGCATTTCTGTTTATTTATTTTCAAAACTCGGTCTGAACTCAACCGCTACGGAAAGTTTCTTTGGAAACGCATTGTCTGAATTCATGAAGTATTTTACCACAGATGGGTGGTTATGCAAAAGTCTAGAGGGTTGTGTTACACACTCCAGATCTCCAGACGCGCATATACAATTTAGTTACGCATTTTAGTATGCCACGATAGGGCACAGCCATCTGAAAGGAAATTGGCCATGTGCAGTTGATATATTCGTGAACAAAACTAGCAAACCTTTTAGCAAAAGCATTCATAAATCCTCCTACATGCAGCTAGTTCCACACACAATCACAATTGTTAAGTGAAAAACAGGTTATTTGGACAGGAGGTAAAGCTTAGCCACTCTCAATCAACGTAGCGGTCATAAGTGTGACGTGGGCGTCTTGTTAATTAGCGTCTCCAGCTGTCCGCTTCCCCTAGAGTCTCATCTGAAATACCTTAACTCCATTCCCCCGTCACCCTTCACAAGGTCTGACCGCTTTGAAGCCAAGCAACTATGTCAGATCAGGGGGTCTGCTTAGCCCTTCATTGGCTTAACTTAATTGCAGGCCCACAATCATCTGGTAGTTTAAGATACTTAAGTGCAATTGACTTTAAATCCCTAAAAGAACGTCTGTTTTTTGGGCAGAAGGCCTCTTTTGGAGGACATGTTATTAGGGTTACCTGTTTTCTATCACTCTAGGTGAATTACTCCCTTCTATTTTAGTAACAGACACACACACATACCCTAAATGACTATGGCCATTTGATAGCCGATCCAAAGCAAACCTTCCACATCTGGGACAGGGAAAGCTGTATTAGTCTTGACCTGCAAAGGTCAAGTGGCAGTCACATGTTATTAGGGTTACCTGTTTTCTATCACTCTAGGTGAATTACTCCCTTCTATTTTAGTAACAGACACACACACATACCCTAAATGACTATGGCCATTTGATAGCCGATCCAAAGCAAACCTTCCACATCTGGGACAGGGAAAGCTTGATTGAGTCAGTAAGGTAAATATCCAGAGGAGGTGAAGCGGCCGCTTTGGGAACATGCCGGCTTTCCTGTGAGCCGCTTCACAACGGCGCACCGTCGGCGGGTTCAGTGGGTCACGGGTCGCCGCGATAATCCTCAAGTATGAAACGCAGGCTGCAGCTGTGAGACCTGATTTAGCCTTACAGTTCACTCCCATTAAATAACTGCCATACCAGCAAAACAAAGAGACTCCTACTATCACTGAATCTAAGGTAAACACCGCACGAGGACAGGGAGGAATGTTCTTTGAAGAGTTTAACAGACGTCATTGATACAGGCCAATTGGAAGCGACTCTCACAGTATGTGGGAGTCACCCAATCCAGTAACTAAAGTCTCTTAGTTTGGATTGTTAAACTGATAATTTATGGCTAAATTTGGTTAGTGGTTTGTTGTAGAAATGAATACTATCTATTTAAAAGCTACTACACACGTTTGAATAAGACAGCGTTGGGACATCTACAACATCTCCCCTTTACACAGGCTGTAAGACTTTTTTTCTTTAGCCGATTTCAAAATGAATGGTTAATGGATTATATAAAAAAAATCTATGGTATTGAGGGCTGCAGGAATGAGTCCTAAAAGCATTTTTAAGCATTTTTGCACTTCAGGTTCAATCGGCCCAATGTCAATGGGTTTTTGGTTAAATGCCTGAAATAAGGTCTGTAGTTAACACAAGTTCAAGGTATTTTCGTGGTTTATTTTACATTAAATACATCAGTTATACTGGACAAGTGATTATTTTTAAGCACTTAAAAAAGATGTTTGATAACAAGTGGCTAAATGGGACTAATAGAGGTTGTCGAGGATGTTAAACATCATCACGCCAAACAGGAAATCTCTTTTACGCACTAGTACTCTTTCATAGTCTGTTTATACTCACACTCTTGCAAACTTTCCTAACCAAAACATTTCAACTTGTAGACAGTAAACAAAGAATGAGTTGTTGGGAAAAGTAGTGGTGATGTAGGGTATTTCATTTATAGCCTAACTTTAGCTTTTTACTTCTGGTGATTGTAATTAGGCTTCAAAATTAATTAAAGTTGTGTTCATTTTTGATTATATTGATAAACAAAATATGCAAAAATCATGAACTTGCGTTAATCACAGAGCTTATTCTCGGTAATAATCCCAAATCTAATGGAAAAATTGCAATGGCTTGTCAACCGGATTGGCCTACAAAAATCAGCATTCTATAAAAAATAAAAAAAATAAAAAAAAATATTGAAATCAGTAATTTTATGCTTTAGATGCCATCATAACCCTGTAATGTAAAGTAAAAAAAATACATTATTGACTTTTACTAAAGAAAAATGTATTTATTAAATTATAAAAAACAACCTTCTAAAAGATTTACTAGCATTTGTAGGTCTTTGTTGTGATTGTGCACGATCCATTTAAGGTACACTCTAAAAAATGCTGGGTAATTTTTTAACTCAAATGCTGGGTTCAGCCTGTTGGATCATTTTATTGGGTTGTTTTTAATATTTATACCCAGGTGCTGGGTTATTTTTTTTAACCCAAATGCTGGGTTCAGCTTGTTGGGTCATTTCATTGGGTTATTTTTTATATTTTACCCAGGTGCTGGGTCATTTTAACGCTGGGTTATTTTTTCTACCTAACCGCTGGGTTGAGCTTGTCTCCGGTGAAACTTCTCAACAACGCAGCTGCTGAGAGCACGGGCTTTCTAAGTCCACAGGAGAGAGAGGTTCTCAGCGTCGCTGTCGCCGCCGATTTGCTGCACTCTTTCTGGGAAATAAAGGTTTGTATACATTTTATTTCATTTATAAAGTCTTTAATGTGGTGTAAATTGTATTATTTTACGCAACTCAACATAAGGACGAGATGTCAGTCAGCTGCGTCAGCACTCAGCAGCAGTTGTTTCGCGCTGGAAACGCCTTTGCCTTGCATAACATAAATGGATTTTATTCGTTATAATACTGAGTGTAATTTAATTTGTTGTTAAAATATGTTCTCTAATTTCAGTACTGTTTGTTTTTGAGCAGGTTTTGGAGTCAGTCACGCCATCTCTCAGCTACGAGTGAAACGTGAGGCCGCGGTCTGAAGTTCGCTTCACCGGCTCAGATTTCGGCGACACACCAGCACGAGAATTAGCACTATTTTGGTTGTGTTGGTGTCCATGGTGTTTTTGCTTAATAATAAATGTTCATCTTTTGATTATTGCTGTTGCCTATAGTAATTATGTGTGTGATTTTTAATTTCCAGCCCATTTTAAGCCAGCAATATAATAATTTTAAAACAGTAGATGACCAGCTTGGTGGGTAAAAACGTTTAACCCAACCAGCTGGGTTAAAATAACCCAGCATGTGTTCTGTCCAATATTTACCCAGCCCTGGGTTGCCAAATAACCAGAGTTGGGTTGTTTTTAACCCAGCATTTTTTAGAGCGTAGTGTTAGATGGTAGTAATAGTAATCTACAGTGTAAAAAAGGCAGTAACAAGTATTCACAATTAATGAAAACACTAATATTGGTCACTAAGTGATATGATCCCGATATGCATCCCTGAAACACAAATTCCTATGCTGCGTACTACGCAGGACAGATAGTATGCACATTGAAATGCAGTCGTAGAGAAACAGCCCTCTGTAGACGCTACAGTCATCTGCTGAGAAGCTGGTGATGGGTTCACTCACACTACAGCAGCGCTCAATCCCACTACAACAATCCAAACACACCAAGCCATTTACAAATGCTAATCTCCTCTATATAAATGTAAGAGACCTGCAAAGAATTCTGTGACTATTAAACATGACAAATCTCATAACTCCTAAGTTTGGCTTATAGGATGTATCTGTTTTGAGGATCTTGCTCTATAGCGTTTGCATTGTCTCCACAACTTTACTTTTAAATGTCATTCAATATTCACATGCTCTCCTAGGGTGAGGCAGCGGGTTTGAGTTATTGACAATGTATCAGCCTGTTATGCAATGCAATACTCTGTTATGCAAGTCTAATGTTTCTCGTTTTGAGAAGGGGTGCAGACTTCATGTCTGTGGTACTATTTTCAGCAAAAAATCATTTGTAAATTCCGCTCATCTCCAGATTTAGCTGCTACACGACACGTCTCATAGACACGCGTGTGGGGCACAGACAATCTGATCTAGCTTCTGACGGCTCTATTAAATCATTTAAAAGGCGGCTGTGAAATCCCAAAGATTGATTTTCTTTTAAGCTCACCATGGTTTTTGCAAACTCAATTATTTTTAGACCACTTTGGGCAACTCAAAAAAGACAGAACAGGCCTTCTCTACTCAAAATAAAGGCTCCTTCTTTTGCTCTCTGGCTCAGGGGATTGTGTTCCTGCTTTAGAGACTCTTAATCTTGACGTCTTCCTCAAATAAATTGGAAGTAAGCGACCGGGGAAGTTGGTGTTAAGCCGAACATGAATGCCTCTTGGCTGGAAACAGGTCTAAGCTCACTAGACTCCACATGACCTTGACACCACATCCTACAATTTACACACACACAAAACAGTGGCTTCTATTTATAAGAACTTGAGAACATTCTTACAGCCTTTTTTCATTCCCATGAGCCCGATGAATGCTGTATCCACTCTTATGAATATACATGCGCAGGTCGGGTCTAACCATACGCAATTCCAGCAAATCTGAAACACGACAGCGTGATTACAGATGATTGTTTGCAAGAAAATGTGCTAGAGGGGTTCAAAAGTGTGTCGAAGCCCAGGAGCATAGATTCATTTTAATTTTAAAAAGTTCGTCCCTGCATGGTTCAAATAATTTTGTGTAAAACAGGCGCAGACAAATCGCACCATAATTTGTGGTGGGTGCAAGAGTTAGAATTGATTAAAGACATTTGGGGGGCTTGTGTGTTTGTGTCTTGATTTGGTCGTGTTACTCACCCCTTCAGCTGGATAGGCCTCCCAGCCAAGGTCTCCCAGAGCAGACATAGTGTCCAGCAATGTAACTAGAGAGAAAGAAAGAGAAAGAGCACACAGGGGAGAGAAAAAAAGTAATGATTTGTTAAAGTTCACTCAACCTCGTGACATATTGTGAGCAAAACAAGCCGGTTAGATGAGATTGCATATTTGGCAAGTAAATCACAGAGCAGTTGCAGACAATCAGGTTTGTAGCCGGAGGGACGAGAGTCTAGCCCCATGGTCTAAATCATTCCCACAATGCCCTCCTTCATCCAGCGGAGAAACCCAGTGCTGGGAACCCATTACGAGAGAAAGACTGTTTTGTAAATCAGATATATCAATAAAAACACATTCATGTCTTACACAGCATTACCGGCAAAACAAAGTTTGCCCTCGATTGCAGTATTGATGGTTTTCATTTCATTTCATTTTCATTTCTGGAGTATATATGTGTATGCGTGTGTATGCCAAGGGGAATGGGTCAACAAAACATCTTAAAAGGCTATTTAATTTCTCATACTAGTCTTTCTCTTCATCGCACAGCAGGTTGCAAAATGTTTTTCTGTTATGATCTACATTCCAGGGTAAATAATGTCTTAGCATCTACAGCTATTAATTTTTAATCACCTCTGATGTTGCGTTTTCACATTGAGGAAAAAATATACACGGCTCGGCTCATTTGATAAAGTGTTGCAAACCATTTTTTACATTTCAATACTACATTTCATGAACAGAATTAAAAGACACAATTATCAAAACACTGATTTAGATATATTTGATTCCCTTATAAATATGGTGGTACTGTTTTTGGTGTTACCAGCTGTCACAGTGGCATTACAGAAATGAACTGAACAAAATCAGAATTTAAAACATCATTATTAAAATGTCATATTTATTGCTAAAAAACAACAACTTACTTACACATAGTAAGAAATGGTTATAAAAAAACTAAAACAGAAGCAATAGGAAAGAGGAGAAATAAAAAGCGATACTTATTATCATATATGTATTATACATTTGAATAATCCATGGCATATTAATACTGTTATTAAATAGTGTTTTATTATAATTTAATAATTAAAATTATATTGAAATAAAACTAGAATTATCGATCACTAGCTTATTCTTTTTAGAAAAAAAGAATGCAGCCTGACTGACTGATATACACTCACTCTCACACTCACACTCACACACACTCCCGCAGACTGACTGTAATCCTTAAGCGGTGAGAGGGATCTGCTCTACCTCACATACTGTGCACTGCATAAAATGTACAAACAACTACAGCGACACAGAGCTGTGAATGTCAATTGCTCATTTCACATTCAAAGTGTTCAGCCAATCATAGAAGAGGCCTTTTAAATAAAATGTATTTAATAGAAATGTTTTTGCCTATATAGCCTAATATTATATGTACATAAAATACAAAATAAAACAAACAACAAAGTGTTCATATGGAGTGATTCAGTGAAGCCAGATTCATCTCCCCTCCTCCTCCTCTCTTCTGTCCCCATCTAAATCCTCTGGATTGATGAGGAGCACTTTTCCAAAGAGCTCTATGCCTGATGCAACACATTACGCCCCAGTGACGGTGACATTTGTAAATAAATAAAGTTGCAGTGAAAGTGTGTCAGAGTGTTTGCTGAGGCCATTTGCTCAGTGAACAAGTACCCTTTTCGCTGAGGAAAGGTCGCTCTTTAAAACTACACACAACAGATAAAGAGCATTTCTGTGGTCTCTGTTTGGTTAAACCTAGTGATTACTGATGTCTTTAATAGCACACCGTCTAATGGAGGGCGGAAGCTGACCCAATACAACCGCCTTGCGGATGAGAACCACTAATTTGGACGCATTAAATCGGGATAAACAATTCTGAAATGGCAGAGGGAAGAGGAAGCCAGTAATAATGCGGATAACACAGGTGGATGACTGTTATATCAATTACTCACATAGCTGCTGATAAAGCCTGTGGTGGCGAAACAAAAGACAGACTTTATTTAACTAAACACCACACATCACGCTTCTGCTCTGATTCTTCATATACATAACTGTGTGTCTAAAACCACTTGCAAATTGTATGCAAGGAAGTAGAATTAATGTGAAATAAAATTTTAATAAACTCTTTAAAAACAATAGAGTTTGCATTTTGCTTTTACAAAGTTTTGTATTAGTCGACGGATGGACGGACGGACGGACGGACGGAAGATAGATAGATAGATAGATAGATAGATAGATAGATAGATAGATAGACAGACAGACAGACAGACAGACAGACAGACAGATAGATGGAACATCTATGGAACATGAAGCCTCCTTGTTAGTGCACCCGCATCCCAGTAGGACCCGGGAGAGAGGGTTGACAGATAGATAGATCGATAGAATGACAGATAAAACGATAGATAGACAGACAGACAGACAGACAGCCAACCTTCCTAATTTCTCATCTCTTTGTCTCTTCTGTTCTTTCTTACTCATCTCACTCTATTTCTCTGTCCCTGGAGAAGTGAATTCATCTGCAAGTGTAACTCTAACTTGACTTGCTTTCTCACATCTAAAAGACTTTTGTCCATTTGTGTCCCAACCCTGCTCATATTCATCATCTAATAAAACCTGACACAAAACACTATCCATGACTCGATACCAGATCAAAGCCAGCAAAACACTTTACAGTAATATTCATATATTGCCTCATCTCACACTTCTGACAAATAAAACACTGCCTTATCACACACTTCCATCGCCTTACATAAAATGGGTCTGATAATTTACCGTAAGAATATATAAGGATTCATGCTTGCTGCAGAGATACATTTTTCTCTCAACACAACATGTGAATCATTCTCTGTTGTCTGCAGGAGCAGACTGCATGGGCTCTTCACAGGGTTTGGTTTCAAACAGGCATGCTCATGTATCGATTATCGTCGGCGGGCAGCATTGTACATGGGCAAGAAAAGCAGAGAGACTGTGGGACCATGTTACTGGAACAGGACGCCCCAGAGACAAGCTAGAGTCCACTCCAGGATTTTATTGTGATAAATCATTAAATACGACACTTTTATCATAATCCATTGATCTGTTGCACTTTTAGTTCCTTGCATTAGTGAATCTCTAAAGGAAGCATATGGAGAGGAAAATGTTTGTTATTGTCTGGCATACATAAAATGAGTTTTAGCTGCCAGGCTGAAAAATTGGCAGATATTTGGGCAGTTTAAGGTTGTGTTTACACTTGGCAGGCTTGGTTTGAATAAAACAGACTCTGGTGTGATTGCTCTATTAGTGTTGTTCATTTGAACAAATGTGAAGGCTGCCATCCCGGACCTTGGTGCTCACAGAGTGGACCGAGACCCACTTTTTCATGTTTGGTAAGTTTAGTAAGTTTGCAAAATATACGTTACAAAAGCTGTCAAATTAGGTTGTGATCTAATCCTTATGCTTTTTGTTTTGTATCTTTAGGTTTGTGATAAAAATGACAGTGTGAACCCTAAGTGAACCAGGACTAAATATATCATTTTTCTTTTTTGGTCCATACTAAAAGAATCAAGAGATCCAAACAACAAATGTAAACACACCCTAAGATGATCAGCATTGGACGATAATGGGCGGTTCACACCGGCAGTGATTAAAATTGCTTGAATCACATAAATGGATTAGGTCGCATTTAAGGAATTGCTAATGCACATTTTCTTTTTTTAATATTTGAATGAATTTAACTTCAGGACATTTATGTACATCACATTACAATGTTTAATTATATACTGTCTGAATGTTTGAGGTCAGTAAGGTTTTTTAAGAAATTTTTTTTTTTTTTCTCAAAAAAAATATTTTAATTTAAAAAAGCTATAATTTTAACTTCAGTAAAAATATTAAGAAAAAATAAAATATATATATCATTTTATTTTCCAGCACGGAGGCATTCAAGAAATCAACAGTAAAATAATTTATAAATAAAATACAATTACTAAAATGAATGCCATAAAATATTTAGAAGTTGTTTTCAACATAATAATATAAGAAATGTTTCTTGAACACCAAATCAGCATATAAGAATAATTTCTGATAGATCATGTGACACCAAAGACTGGAATAATGGTGCAAAAAATTCAGCTTTGCCATCAAAGGAATAAAATATGTTTATTAAAACAGACAAAAATGTATTTTAAACTGTAATCTTTAATAGTATTACAGTTTTTACTGTATTTTCATCAAATTAATGCAGACTTGCTAAGCAACTCCTTCGAATTTTTGCACATAAATAAATTATTCAAATTCTTCATTAATCTACATGCTTTCTAAGAAAATTATCTGGCTGTCCTCTGGCATCGGCCACTGAAAAACCAATTTCACTCGCTCGATCACTAGCATAACAACACACATCCAGAAATTGAGACCAACATCAAAACTGTTCCCTTTTTCATTCTCGTTCTCTCTCTTTATCCAGATCCCCCATGATGCTCGCTTTCTCTCTCTCTCTCGCCTGCTGTTGAAGTGCTTGAGTCCAGGCCAGTGGTGATTACGGACGCTTTGAGTGGGGAGAGCTCAGTGTTCCTCTGGCTGTGATCTCCACTTCCATCCCCTTTCGCTTTCTAATCCCGGCAGAAGAGCTGCTTTAATCTACCTGCCAGCAATCAAACGCCCCGCCAGCCCTTCCAATACCTTAGGCAGAGCCGCACGACTTCACAATGAGGGCGGCAGCCAAAAACACACGCTTTGTCACAGGTGTGAATATACGGACTGCCTACTGAAAAGCAGAATCGATATAAAGATAAAAAGGTGTATTGAAACAGCCTACCTATAAAACACATTAGGCCTAAAAACATAAAGTTTATAATAGATAAAGCACAAAAACACACACACACACACACACACACACACACACACACCTCTGAACCTCTCTGATGCATTTCTCCATCTGAATGAGGCCATCAATGGAGCTTAGGGTCTTTCGTTCCGCTCTAAGTGGCAGGGGCCAGAGTGTTGTCATGGTAACAGGGAGGTGTACTGGGGTACAGCAAGGGGGACATTGAAGATTTGTGGATCTCGCTCCAGTAAGACATTAAGGAATGCTGGAGTCGGTGCGGTTCGGTCAGCCCTCTCCACGCTGGGTCACTCGGCAGCCAATGGAACATTAGTGAGCACATAATCACTGCTGAGGGCCGAGTCAGTGTACCGGCGAGCAGCTACCAGCATCATGGGCTGCATCCATAATGAGCCAAAGTCATCAGAAAAGCATATGGAAGAGACTGCTTCCTCTTCCAAACTCACAGCTTGCTTGGAACGACGTATATAAAATCATTTTAGACAGATGCCAGATATTTCAGTGACTATATTAGTATTAGCATTTGTTTGTTTGTTTTTAAAGATATAAAGGTTTTCTGTGTTAAAAGTACTTAACACTTAGTACCCATATTTTCTACTTAATTTCTCATATTACTGTACATTAATAGCATATAAAATGTGTGATCTGTGTTTTAAAATGAACACTAAAATAAATAATATTGGCCATCAAATTCTAATATGCTCATTTCTTATTAAACAGTTTTGCTGCTTAATATTTTTGTGGAAACTGTCAATTTTTCAAAAAAATAAAATAAAATAAACTTTTTTTTAGTGCTGTCAAACGATTAATCGCATCCAAAATAAAGGTTTTTGTTTACATAATATGTGTGTGTACTGAAGAGTTTATTTGCAAAATATTACTAAAAATTTACTAACATTTTCATAAATCATGTTTTTTTATTGTTTTATCATGTTTTTATTGCGTTTTATTGCATTAGTTAGCTGTATTTTTTTTTTTTGTTATTATTATTTAATCAAAACAACCCAACTGCAGTTTGATTGATATTCATTGGAATGCAGGATTGTTTTTGCAAATAAACTCTTCATATTTATTATGTATATATAAATACAATGATGTAGAACGTCTCGGTTACGTATGTAACCCTCGTTCCCTGAAGGAGGGAACGGAGACGTCACGTCGGATGACCGACGAATTGGGATCTCGCTTAGAGGGACCAATCTACTTCGAGTGTAAACTAAACGAGCCAATGCACATTGGCACACGGATGGTACGACATCTTTAAAAAGACGCGTCTTTAAAAAGACGTTCCACCCGTGAAGCTCTTTTAGTATGGAAATTGCTCTTTTAGTGTGCTGAAGCGCACAGGGGAGATGGCCGTCTGCAACACACACAGGGGTAGTGCAGCCTGTTGTGTGCAACCCACTCGACACGGGAAAACCACCGCCGCTGAAGTGCCGTCCACCAGCACGAGAGCCCACCGAAGAGCGTGCTTGACTGTAGTTTTTCTCACTACTGTAGGAAGGTCAGGAGCAGAACGATAGAACCGCTCGGCTCTGAAGTGAAAAGCTGAATATGCGCTGCATCTGCTGCCTACTTATACTCACGCTGTGATCAGCGGCAGCTGGATGCAATAATCGCATGCCAATGTGCATTGGCTCGTTTAGTTTACACTCGAAGTAGATCGGTCCCTCTAAGCGAGATCCCAATTCGTCGGTCATCCGACGTGACGTCGAGAGTGACCGACTGAAAGGGAAACACTTTTCACTCGGACATTGCTAGTAAATTTCACAATTATTTACAAAAACATGGCAAGTAACACTGAATTAAACATGCAATTTTGTGTAGAAAGACTAAAATAGTATTTTCTTGTAAACCTACTCCAATAATCTGTTTTATTTGCAACTTAATTTTTTTTGTTTACATATTAGCTGTGTTCAGAAAATTTAGCTGCCAGCAACAACACAATTTAGACATCTGAGATACAGATTTGTACTGTATATTCTTATTTTAAATAGCATTTGCTCAATCTGGCTCTGTAAAATACTGAGAGAAATATTGTAAATTGAAAATAGTGGTGTTTGTTAGCTAGGGTGACCATACGTGCCATTTTCCCAGGACGCGTCTTGGCCAGGATTTCTATATTGCTTTGATTCAAAGTACCTCGACAGCGTTTCGAAAACACAAGGAACCGATGTCATACACCGATCGGTCGGCACACGCAAACAAAGCCAAACCCTAGATATTTTAGGCAATATAGAAATCCTGGCCAGGACGCGTCCTGGGAAAATGGCACGTATGGTCACCCTATTGTTAGCCCTCTGAAAGTACTGTAGAATTTATCTGAAGCACCGCAAAGCCAGACAAGCACAGACACACACAAAACTGTGGACAGGAGAGAAGGAAAACTGAATACACCCGCTTACGCACACACATGCACTCTGACAATCACACAGGAGGACAAAGCTTGGAGTCATGGGAACACAAAGCTTTAGAAGACAAGATTTTTGAATGACAGCATCCTCAAGTCCCTCGGCACCAAATTGGCCACAGGAGGGAAAGAATGAGAGAAAGCTGGAAGAGAAAAGAGTGTGAGTGACTGAGAGAGAAAAAGAGAAAGAGATAGACTTTCAGTCAGTCCAGGCTAAAGCTCATTGGCATACAAATCCTTCCCACAAACACATCTCCATTCTGTCTCTTTTTTCCCCCTATCAGCTGCCAGGTCGCCCTGCTATTGTGCTGCCAACATCAGGCCCGGTCTGGAGAGAGCATGGAGAATGAAGCCCTCAGACAATGACCACTCTTTTCCTCTCCTTTTCATCTCTTTCATTCTAATTTTCCTCTGCCGTTTCCCACTGGCCATCAGGCTCTACATGGACTGAACAAAAAGACCACAAAAATCCCCATAATCACCTGGCTGCTAGATGGAAAAGGTTTGATTCCATTCACAAACCTGAGTATTTCTGATTCGTGATGAATCCTGTGAGGTAAATATTAGGTAAATATTTCAGATAAATATTTAGCATACATACACACACACACACACATACTGTATATATATATATATATATATATATATATATATAACAAATCAATTCAATTGATCATTATGTTTTAAAAATTATAAATTATCGAGCAAATGAATTAAATTATTGAAATATTTGAAATATTTCAAAATCTCAGCTGAAAAAAAACAAACAAACAAACATTACTTCACTTTAAAACATTGTTACTAGTTCTTGACCTATGTCATTGTAGTTCTGTCACATTGTGGTTGTAGAAGTGGGTCGTATGACACCAGAAACCTAAATCTGCAAAGGAAAACGAGAATTAATTTTCACAATCATCTACTCACAAACCTCATTCCATCCATTTTCAGTGCACTTACAGTGACCACCAATAGTTTTGTGGTGCATTATCGTATCACTTTAACTATTTTCCCTACCAAAAATGCTACCTGATCTTTATAACATGACCAGGCTGTATTATTTTCCAGTTAAGAGGTGCATTACTTAAATTACACCTCTTTTATCACTGTGTTGACCATCTAAAGTGCCATCTCAAGAACCGCATAAGACTGGATCAGGTCGCAAAGACAGCATGTGATATCAGAATGACCCAGGAAACAGGCCGTCCCAGAGCAGGATGTTGGTTTTAGCTTTTGACAAAGAGATGCTCATTGAGTGGCAAGGTCGCATTGAATTGAAATGTGAATCTAACCATCGTTTGACCCACCACACAAAAGGAGCCAGCGCAGATGAACTGAACAAACAGTCCACCATCAGCTCCGATAAACAGAAAACAGAGACTCGAAGCATGCGGGACACAGACACTGAGCGATTTCACCCGGTCAATAACACAGAGCCGAGCAAATAGAAAAACCCTGCTGTTTGTTTAGCGCTGCGGTAAGGCGCCTCTCCAAACTACACAAAAAAGAGAGAAGCTGAGGCCGAAAGCAGACAGATGAATTCAATTAAAACAAATAAAAGGTCAAGACTGGGACCTAGCAAGACCGCAGGGAGAGCGGAGCGCACAGCATGACGTTTAGAGTCAGGCTCCATTGTGTTGACTAGCCTGCTAATGAGCTTCCAGTGAGAGCACCAGTAGCCGAACATGAGTGTCAGAGGCGTTAATTTGTAGAAACAGAAAGGAAAGAGCGAGAGAGTTAAAAAGGGAGGACAGAGCTTCTCGTTTGTTGAAGACAGAAGTAGTTGTATAGCTGACAGGGCAATGCAGAACAGAGGGCATCCCAGTGAATACAGGTCACCAGCCCAGCATGTCACAGGAAGGGTTTCTTTACAAAAACAACAGATAGAGCCCAAACAACGACCCGAGTTCAACCACAACAAATAACCGATCAAGTAAAATGATCCCTTTTCACAAAGAAACTACACCGGTCTGCCTATTCACACTGTTTGTAGGCCATTGTGCACCATTCAAGGCTGATGATGTCCTAAAATCAATAGCTATATGTCTACCCCTACCTCTTTCACCTATTTTAATTTCATTGCAAATAATATTGGCAATCAATTACCTGGCTTGAGCCATTGTGTGTCCAGAAAATCATTTTCCCTCAGCCTTTGCTCGTGTGTGGTAATAATGGTGTGTACGGTGTGAAATTAAGAGGCCCTCTAAAGTCTTTTGTATGATTGCACATCAGTGTGCAACCTATAGCGCAAAGCCATCAGTAATCCCAGTAATAGAGGTGAATCAGTGCGGTGAGGCGGCCAATCAATGTCCACGTCAGCTCAAGGTCATGAACAAAATAATGATGGTGATAAAAGCAATCCAATTACACTGATGTGATTAATCATAAAATTATATTATGATTCCCGTTCTCAATATACAGTTAAACAAGTGTAATCAATAAATAGATCTATAGTTATTCTCCTAAAAGAAAGACTCTACTGAAGAATTCCGAAGAGATCTTAAAAGGATAGTTCATCAAGAAAATTCTGTCAGCAGTAAATGATGACAAACCCTCACATTGTTACAAACCTCTACAGCAGAGCATTAAAGATGATATTTTGAAGAATGTATGGACAAAAGCAGCTTAAACAATAAAAGTCAATGGGGTCCCAAAGAACACTGGATTCCACTGATAAAGAAACAAAAAGAAGAAAAACATGATTTCCAAAATAATTCTTATTTTGTTTTCCACAGATGGAAGGACCTATTTGGAACAACATGAGAGTACATGATGACCAAAAGCCAAACATTTCCCATTTAATTTTTATCCAGGATCAAGTTATCGGGGGTATTCTCCACACACAATGTCTCATTTGTTTCTATTATTATTTTGTCTGAAACTTCATTATGTCTCCTAAATGTTAAGAAGATATAGATAGATAGATAGATAGATCGATAGATAGATAGATAGATTCATTCAATATTTTAGAATACCTTGATTTACATT
Organism: Sinocyclocheilus rhinocerous; assembly: GCF_001515625.1. Lineage (NCBI taxonomy): Eukaryota > Metazoa > Chordata > Actinopteri > Cypriniformes > Cyprinidae > Sinocyclocheilus > Sinocyclocheilus rhinocerous. The sequence continues at coordinate 72,158 of NW_015662011.1, read as the reverse complement.
AAGCTTGCCAATCAAGCATAGGCTATCATAAGAGCATGAATACTTTATTGTGTGTGTGTGTGTCTACTCTCTTGCTTGTTTTAGCCGAGGCATTTGGCCATGAGGGCACTCTGATTCAGACTGTTTAAACCTGGAGAAAAGGCAGAGAACAGAGGCTCCTTCACAAACAGAGCCTCTCCCCCTGGGGGGAAGCTGAGCCACTAATCCTGCTGCCCAGTAAATGAAAGCATGCAACAGGGACAGGTCACCCAAACTCGCTAGAAGGGAGGAAAGAGAGAGAGGAATATCAGAGCAGTGAAAACAGCCCATGGTGGAGGTGGAATACTAATCTGGAGCAAAAGAAGAAAAAAAGAAACATAAAAATCGATGACCATTCCAGGGGTTCAGCAAAAAGATTAAATGTTCTTTTTAAGCCATTAAACCAAATTAAGCTCACCAACACGGATCAGACTCAATCTAATCTTTTCTCAAGCAGGTGGTATGAACCCTCCGCTGGCAGACCGCAAGAGACTAAACAGAGCTCTTCTTCATTTCATTGTAAAATTAGTTTTGAATCAGTGTCTAGTCGTGTGCTTGTTGATACTCTGGAAAACACGCTTGGTGATGTCTTGGCATAATTGTGTTAAGATCTCCATGAATGGGGCTCAAAATCCCAACGCTTGTCAAAATAAAAACCTATTTTTTGGTTCTGTCCCAAATTTTTCGTATTCTAAATTCACGAAACTGTGAGATCCACCACAAAACAAAACCCTGACAAAAGAATTTGTGTGCTACAAGGCGCCCTCTGCTGTTCATATCAGCTGCTGCACTGTCCCCTGATCTCTCTGAATTCATTCCTTCTTAGATGACTTCCACATTTTGGTCCATATCTGGCAAATGACTCCTGTGTCATTGTGTTCGCATTGCTCCAGTGTAACATGGCACCCGCACTCCCACAGATGCAGTCACCATTAACAAATCACCTTATGGTCAATGATAAATGATCAGGCTTATAGAGACTTCTCTCCGGTTCCAGCTGGCCATATGGCACATTGCACACAACACACAGCACAATTTCTGAACATATAAGATATACATTACCTGCTCACATCAAGTTCTTCATTTTGTTTTATTTGCTTTTTAATCCTTAGCAAATGTGTGCTTTCAAAGAACTTTAACGCTTAGTGTAATATTAAATAATAAAATAGTAAATAACTTTCTAGTACATAGTCAGTCTCTTAAGTTTATTCCAGTTAACTTTTAGGGGGGGGAATAAATAAATAAACAAAAAAAATAATATATTGCTTTACTGTTGTACTGTGACTTTCGACTAGAGTATATGAGTATTCACAGTTTATTTTCTATTTTTAAAAATGTCGTAAACTGATTTTTACACTCCAAACTCGTTATTTTTTGCTGTGGTAGCAAAGATGTGCATTACAATAATTCTTAACATTTCACATTTGTGATCATGTGCAAGCGTGTTCATTATCCTAATAACTGGCACATGTATAGTGTAAAAAAAATATTGGAAATGTCCAACTGCAATCCACAGGGAGCACTTCAAAAGCGAGTTCTACAGGACAAGTATGATGCACTTGCTATTTTTCCCTGCTTGCTTCATTCACCTTATGCATGATTTATAGAAACCACAGCATCCAGAGCGCACTTCAGAAACTGTGTCTCCGGCAAACCTCAGCCATTAATTAATCCTATTCTTAGTTAATAAACACAAAACCCTCTTACCTTCATTCTCTGGGTAATTCCGTAAGGCTTGACTCGGTGTGAGGGAGGGGAAAAGAAAGAATAGAAGGGACGGATAAATCCAAAGGGTTGCCATTTTCAGGCTGCGCTGAGCGCGCGCTGCATCCCTCTCGCTGTAGAAAGTTACTGAGGCTCGCGATCAGAGCTCAAGTGAGGAGAGGAGAGGAGAGCAGAGCAGAGGAGAGGGAGGGTCCTAGACTAGCCTCGGAGTGTCAATCATCCTGGGCTGCCAGGGAAACGGAGGACGGCGGGAGGCGCGCGG
>NW_015662011.1:63210-69030 GCF_001515625.1 Sinocyclocheilus rhinocerous | reverse complement strand
ATAATGTACAGTATGTGGAAAATAATGTGTTTTTTTAACCTTAAACCGCATAAACACATTTCATTACACCAAATACACAAAATAATGTTCTTTTTAGCAACATCATATGACCCCTTTAAGTTTCTGAAGTAAGCTATTAGGCGGAAAAAAGAAAACGTCTCATATTATGACGAAATAAACAAACATGGAATAATTTAAGTGATTCTCTTTTTATCCATAAAATTGCACTTCGTTTACATACTGTATAGGTATGTCTTTAAGAAAATGTAAGGTCAAAATTAAGGTAAGTACGTTAACGCTTCTAGCTACGCAAGTTACACGATTTCAGTTGCAGTAGGGGTTATGCGCAACAGACTTAAACAGGTCTCATCTCTTCCAGTTCAAGCATTTTGCATATGTATACAAAAATGAACATAACCAATGTCCATTACATAGGTCTATAAGGATTGATATCAAAAAGTTTTGTATTTTTATACTTTTCACGAACATTTCAATATAATAATTGAATAAAACATCAACAATAAAAACAGCTAGCTGTTTTAACATGATTACAAGTCTATAGATAACACCATTATTTAATATGGCTGTTAACACGTTCTCCAACAAGCGGAAGCGATGAGACCTGTTTTCCAGGTTTGGTCAGCCGGCATTCGACACATACCCTGTTGCATGTTATTGCATTCTTATATTCTGCCAAAGGGTGCTATATTGAGTACAAGCATTAATTATTTTTCTATGGTCAGTTTTCTCTTTCACGTTTGTGTCAGTATCCAAAAAAACGCCTACATATTGCCATTCACTATTCCCTACATAACTTATATAGTCCACTTGAAAGAGTGAGTAAAAACGAGTGAACCAATATGAGTGCACCAAAAGGGCTGCTGTTTTTCGCAGTTTTTGCTTGCTGAATACAACTTGCATTTTGGAGACCACCACTGTGGGGACGTGGGAATTCAATAAACAGGTCCCTCACAGTACATTATGGGTACACATTGAGTGTACATCGGTTATACACTAGTATATTTGTACACTAGTCCACTATGGTTTCAGACACTACAAATGCTGTCCTCTCAATTAGCACACTCTAGGAGATTTCAGACACAGCTTGTAATACTGCAGTCATGATAAGGCTGACAGAGCATCAAAAAAAGTGTTCTGTTCATGCACTTTTAACTGTCTTTTTGTATGGCTCATAACTTAAACAACTTATTTCAAATCGTATTGCTGAATTTGTATAATTATTGTGCCACAGTTAGCAATTATTAGGCAGAAAAAAAGAAAATGTCTCATATTAGTTTGGAAGATTTACATATAATTCTTAAATGATTGCCTTAAATTATTAAGGCATGTTAAAAAAAGCATTCAGAGTACAGACTAAAGCAATAAGCCAAGCATTTTAATTTAGGCATGTAAAAACTGTGGTAAAAATTACTGTAACACATGGCAGCTGGCACATACTGCTTTTATAACAGCAAAAATAACGGAAACTGTCATCATTTACTCACCCTCATTGTCATTCCAAACCTCAATGTCTTCTGTGAAACAAACAAGATATTTTAAAGGAATGTCTTCAATAAAAGTCAATGATTAGCAAAACTGTCAATGGACAGTAAAACAAAACTGTTCTTCTTTTTGAGGAGTTGCCACATTTTTTCAAAATATCTTCTTTTGGTGAGTTAATGATAACATAACTTTTTTTATCCCATTGAACACATTAACAATAATCACACACAAAAACAAATCACAAAAAAAGTGCTTATAGGAACATTAAATTTGAATTCAAGTGTGCTCATACATATCCATTTATCTGCTATTACAATGCACTTGAGCATAGCTCATCCAATAAGATTTTAGATCCGGAACTATTCTTTTTAAAATAAGGTACTCTAAATGGACTACAGTAGAATTAAAATTGCAAGATATAATTTGTAATCTTGGCCAGATCTGGGAATCATAGGGGAACAACGACCAGTGAAACCAGCATCACTTTATCCACTTTCTCTCTGCTCCAACTGGGATTTTCTAAGTGTCCAATTAAGACAATTAAGCAATTTACACCCTATACAGGCCGCATGCCAATGACCTAATTTCCCCGTGGGGCGAAATAAGAAAAGGTTTTTAGAAGGCTTCATTCATCCAGTAACAAACCTCCGTCATGGCAACACTATCAATGGCATGGCAAGTCTCTCGGACTCCTCAACTACCACCAACCCCCCTCTAAGGCTTTTTGTGTGTGGGATGTCTTTAAAACACTCACAATCCTCATGGTCACTGTTTATTGTCTCTGAATGCTACAGTAAAATGTAGTGTCAGCTTCTGCTCTTCAAGAGAAACCATGGAAGTCCAGACAGAGTATATGAAACATGTCTGCAATATTCCTTCCGCTTTCATAACACAAATGGCCATTAGAGGAGGATAGTGAGCTACTGTTAAGTTCTTCATAGAATCACTGCACGGTGTATGTTTAGCTTCAGCCAGTGCTATGTTCAACACACACACATACACAAAACCTTTCTTCTCAGACTAATTCATGTGCCATGTGTGCTTTTCTGCCATTCTGTGTCATTTTGTGCCACATCAAAGCTTAATGGTTGACTTTTTAGGAAATGCTTCAGTCTCTAACTTTTTTTCAGCCCATTTCTAAAAGGATTGAACTCTGGTCACCTGCTCTCTCCCCCTTTCACCCTGAAAGGTCAGTCAGTTATAATAGTTTGGATTGAGGGCCAAATCCAACTCTTCATAGTGCAGATTGTTCTATTTGGCAGGTTGCGCTGCTGTGCAGATTCACTGCTGGAAGAGACACTAACCAAAAGAAAAAAAGAACACCACATGCACATGGGACCACAAAAGAAAGCAATCTGTTGACCTCGAAAACAAAGCAAGGTGTGCAAATGCATTTTGCCTGTTACTTTACTCATTACATGTACATGTAAATTAGAAATTACTTAAATACTTTAATACTTCAATACTGAAATACACACACACACACACGCTACTGTTGAAACGTTAGGGATCAGAATGATTTTGGGTGCGTGTGTGGGGGCAAAAATCAGCAAGGGTGCATTTAATTGATCAAAAGTGACAGTAAAGACATTTATAGTGTTACAAAAGTTTACTATTTCAAATAAATGCTGTTCATTTGAACTTTCAATTCAGTAGAGATTCTGGAAAATAATATATCACTGTTTCCACAAAAATATTAGGCAGCACAACTGTTTTCAACTCTAACAAATGTTATTGAGCACCAAATCAGCATATTAGAGTGATTTCTGAAGGATTATGTGACATATTGTAAAGACTGAGATAATGGCTGCTGAAAATCCAGCTTCGCTTATTGCAGGAATAAAACATAAAATATATTTAAAAAGAAAACAGTTATTTTAAATTTTAATATTTCACATATTACCGTTTTACTGTATTTTCGCTTAAGTAAATTAACTCCAAACTTTTGAAAAGTAGTGTGTATGTATTCCACTTGTATCTCTTTTCTCCTAAAAGCAAGTTACACAAAGTTATGCCTAAGTGACTAAGTTACACCTGCCCCAAAATAGTTCAACCCAGGTTTCAATCTTAAATCTTTAGCTGAAACCACTGGGCTTGTGGTAGTACAGGGCTCGCTGAAAGGGTCGTCTGCCATGCTGAATCCACCTAACACTCTGACAGGCTTTTCAGAGCTACTCACTCGTGTGTTAATGTCTCTATTGTGGTGGACCAAACATTTAATGGCCGGCAGTTTGGTGCTCGCATTTAGAGGCAAAGAAAGGCTTTTTATGAGGAGGTGGGGGCACTGATCCAGAGACCCTCCGGACATCATCGGCCGCCAATGAGGGGAGGGCTGGACGAGGCTTATGGGCAAAGAAAGAGAGAGAAAGTTGAACAGCCTGCCTGCGGCCGTGTGCCTCGGTTTCCAAGATAGATAGTTTGAGCGTGAGGAACATAATGGAGGGAGGGAGAGTGATAGTCTGCTCATGAACGGAAGGAAGCAAATTGAGAGATGAGCGTGGGGTTGGGGGAGGAGGTGTAACTATAACAGAGAAAGGGAGCAGCGCTTTGGCACTTTAGTAACTCCCGTGCAACTGAACCACATGGCATGCAGCATGCAGCAGGTAATTCATCATGTCAGAGTTTGCAAGAGACTGCACACACAAACGTGAGAGTGTGGGAAAGCCCAGGACAACAATGAAAGCTTACAAGATCCCCCCATAAACACCCCCTGTTCTCCTCTCCCATCTCCTAAGGAATCCCTCCATGAGCCCAGAACTTCGCCTGCCACACTGTAGAGCAGACAGCCATTCATTCCCATCCAACAAGTAGCAATTGAAAGAGAATAAGAAAAACGTTGTGCACTCTAGTTGCCAGTCACTATTTCACACTCTTTCTTTCTCTTTCTCTCTCTTTGTGCACCTGATGTTGCTGTCAGGTCTACGGTTACTTGATAAGACTCGAAGACAAAAACAACTGAAATGATCCGAGCCTTTTAAAGCTTGATCTGTTGGCCTTTTTTTCTAAACCAAGCTCTATTTCTGAGCTGTATGTCACTCTACTGTCTCTAGGAAAAAATACACCCAGGCAGGAAGAATATATTCACCACAGCAGCTACCAGACAATGCAATTTTAGTTTCGTACTGAATGCCTTACTGTCTTGTGACAAAATATACGAAACAGGATATTTGCTTCTCAGTTCTTTATCTAAGATGTAAAACAAACTTTCGGCAGCTTTCTTTGTAATCATGTAGGAAACCACAGTAATTTCCTGCATGGTTAGTGGGCTAGAGGGGTGCATTGGCTTTTGTACGTATTGCTTTGCAACTCTCTTTTGGCATTACCATGCTGAGTTACCAGCTACATGGTCTTTGAATGTAGCCATCTTTCAAAGCTAGTTCATCTCAATGCCTGTATGCATATCTGAGATCCACAGCCAATATATCACCTTCTTTAGAAGTTTATAGGCCCAATATAGTGGCCTAGTATGAAAGGTTAATGAAGTTTTAAAAAAAAAGTTAATCTAGTACCCTTGACCCAGACTCGCAAGGGAATATAAAACCTCTCCCCTCTTCATACAGTCATTACACTGTCTGCATGCTGGAGTGGAATGTAAGGCTTTACTGCTGATATATGAAGTTTTGCACTACGTTCAATGTTCAAAAATGTAAAACAAACACACTGTAGATAAAATTAATATTTATTGTAGTTTCTTCTCAGAGCAGCTAGTCTGGGGACCAACCTTTATTAACATTTCTGCACACCAAACGTTTAGCCATATACTACAGTATTAATATGACTACATTTTAGCAAATCATACAACGATTCACTTGTAAACTAAAAACAAACAATGCTGTAATTGAAAACCAGACATATTAGGTGTCATTTTAACTATCATTAATGATAAACCCAAGCTTGTTTGTCTTTCTCAAGTTTTGACAGCTCTGGGGGAATTTCTGAAGGAACTTTCGAAATGAGGTAAGAACACTGTTGCAAAACTCTACCTGCCAGATCTCGTTCTATGCATTCACATAGATTCTACTACAAATGCCATCCACATAAATTTACCAAACTGACACATTTTTTATTTCCTTAAAGGGGTCATATGATGCGATTTCAATTTTTCCTTTCTCTTTGAAGTGTTACAAGCTCTTGGTGCATAAAGAAGATCTGTAAAGTTGCAAATACTAAAGTCTCAAATCCAAAGAGATATTCTTTATAAAAGTTAAGAGTCAGCCACGCCTACCTAAAACGGCTCGTTCTAACACGCCCCCACATACCTACGTCACTATGTGGGGGCGTGTTAGAACGAGCCGCCCAAATGTTCACGCAAAGAAA
>NW_015662011.1:51937-61971 GCF_001515625.1 Sinocyclocheilus rhinocerous | reverse complement strand
ATAGCTGGCCAATCACAGCTCACCTCGCTTTTTCAGACCGATGAGTTTTGTAAAAATCGACGCGTTTCAGAAAGGCGGGGCATAGAGGAGAAACAATAATGTACAGTATGTGGAAAATAATGTGTTTTTTGAACCTTAAACTGCATAAACACATTTCATTACACCAAATACACAAAATAATGTTCTTTTTAGCAGCATCATAGATCACCTTTAAAAAGGAACTGAATCTGTTCAGGATCGTTCATAACAAGGAGCATAACTCTAAGAATAAAAGTTTCAATAATCGTTCAAATTCTTTGAGAACAAGTTGACACCACATCTATAATGACAGAAGAACAATATCATTGGAATTACTTTTAGAATATTTTTTTACAGCTGATGAATGACAAAAACACTGACTGCCAATTAGAATCCACCCAACTTTAAAGAGTTGGCACATTTACAGTGGCAGACTACATAAGCAAGCGCTTATAATAAACAGAATGTTATTGCAATTGGTATGGACACTATACAGCAGGGATCCTCAAATCTGGCCCACGAGATCCACTTTCCTGCAGAGTTTAGCTCTAACCCTAATCAAACACACCTGAGCATGCTAATCAATGTCTTCAGGATCATTAGAAAATCACAGGTAGGTGAGTTTGATCAGGGTTGGAGCTAAACTCTGCAGCGCATTGGCCCTCCAGGGCAAGATTTGAGGAACCCTGCTATACAGTATATAATAGCCCTAATACTATAATAAAGCTATAATAAAGCTATAATATCTTAAATAAATTCAAAGTATACCCTTGAACCTGATTAAGTACTCAGAATCATACTTTTATATGCACAGTTTTTGAAACCTAACAACATGGTCACAAAAACTCCTTAATAGGGACGATGAATGAAGCTGTTTGAATAAATGAAATTGAATTTTCTGCCAGCTTATTCAATGTGTCTGTTAACGTTTTGACGTCAAAACTGGAGAAAAAGCCAACTGTTACACTTTTTTGGAATGAGCCGTTTTATTTTTTAGTTACCAGTGTGCTGAACAAGCCCAGTTGCATTCCATGGAGAAAAAATAATACATATTTGATGAGAAAATACATAGATGATGAGAAAATGTTAATTTCTTAGGGATAAACTATCCTCTCCACACCAAAAATATCTTATTCATTCTGTACACTGCCAGCAGTTACACTGAGAGGAAATCCATGTGTGATTTGTCACCATTTCCACAGACTTAGACACCCAGGCACACAAGCCACATCCCTAATGGACACTCTGCGCACGCTAAACAAATTAAGCCCGCACATTACAGCTAGAGTGCTAGACAGAGAGAGATAAAGATGCTAAAGCTAATGGCTACCAACACTCTCTTCTAACACCATGATGGATAACCGAGGGTAACGTAGTTACAAAACTCCCCGGAGGCGCGATCGACAGGCAGCCCCGCAGCTAGACGTCAAAGGACGTTCACATACCCACAGCAAATGAGTGAATGCATTACGATCCATCAACGCTCAGACACCTTTAGCACCATTACGGAGATGCTTTCACTTAACAGAGTCTAGACTAGGCAAAAACAAACTTATCATCTTCACATATGGATGACGGAGTGACGCCTATATGTAATGACTAGGGTAATTTATACATTTATTGGTGTCGAGGTCACATGTCCAGGTCAATAAACACAGTTGCTCAGTAAGGCTATATGACGTTTTATTTTTTGCCATGTTCCATGTTTTCTGTTTTCTGGATTACATTTTTTTTAGGTTTTATTACATCTTAACAATTGAAAAGGAGGTCTAAACAACAGAAGGGATCGCTCACCCAAAGATTTAAATTACCCCATGATTTACTCACCCTCAAGCCATCATAGGTATATGTGACTTTTTGTTTTTCAGACGAATACGATTTGAGTTATTAATAATGTCCTTGCTCTTCCAAGCTTTATAATGGCAGTGAATGGTGGTTCAGATTTTGAAGCCCAAAAGGTGCATCCATCCATCATAAAAAGCACTCCACATGGCTCTGGGAGGTGAATAAATGCATTTTTCATTTTTGGGTGAATTATCCCTTTAATCATAAAAATTTAACCATTTAAAAATTAAAAATGTAACAATAATAGGGCACTATATGGAATTTGTTTTATTTTTCCAGATATTCTGTTTTGTTCTGGATTCTATTTTATTATTAAATACAAAATTATTATTAAAATAGTATAAAAATTAGCGCATAACATTTTAACAATTTAACTAATCTTTTAAAGTGTAATCAAATGGAATTTTCTTAAATGGTTGGTTTCTTTATGGTTTAAATTAAAACATCGATGAAAAATTGTGCAATATACCTAAAAAAATAATGATTCAAACTATATGATTATTATTGTTATTACTTTGAGAATGACATTCTACTATATAATAGTACTATATTTCTGTCATAGTTTCTTCAAGTTAAACGCACATACACAAAAATGTAAATTATTTAAAAATGGCTATTAATTAAGTTTAGAGAAAGTCGCTTAACATTATTAAGCTTATTAAGCACTCTAATTATATTAATGATTGTTTAAATATCATGTTTCAGTGGATGATGCAACCCTAACCATGTGGCTCTGCATATCCAGTCTCACTAAGTAGTTGCGCAAAATTATTTTAGATCATAAAATTACACATTTTCAGTATCATACAAAAACTAGCAGGGCTCCTACTGATGACACCATGACTGCTGCATAATTGTGTTAGTCAGATAAAGGTTGGTAACTGTAGCAATGATGTTGGCAGCGAAAAGGAACAAGACGGGTGAAGCCCATTAGGACACACTTCCTTGGTGAGAGGGAGAGTGAATCTCTCACACATCAGTGGACCTTAATCAGATCTGGGGCCGGCACAGGGTCTCATCTGCACCTTTCATCTGTCTCTCTCCCACTACCACTCCGTCTGTCACTCCATCATTCCAACCTTCAAATCTCTCCTATTTTTGTGCTGATGAATGCACACATCGCTCGTTCTGTGCGCCGCATGTGTTACCCAAGTAACTGTAGCCGGTAAGGGCCAATTCTGTGATCCTTCAGCATGTCTGACAAAAGGAAACAGACACGATGGAGTTAGAATTGCGAATGAAGAGGAAACCGGAGAAATGTGATGTGGTTTATTGGTAATGCTGTCATGTAAACAAACATTACATGCAGTTCAATGCACTGGCTCACTGCACAACATCATTCTGACACACGGTTGGAAGCACAATCATCTTGACGCCCGTTGAAAAGTCCAGAATTTTCAAGCACATTCTTCAATTTCTCTTGGAACCTGTCATGGTCAGTAGGTTAACCAACCATCTCTAAGCTCTGACCTGGCCTCAGACCTTGGCAGAGAGATCTGCTGAAAATCATCCCAAGACCCCCCTGGGTTCACGCTGTGACTTCGGGGCACAATTACAGCCAGTGTTTCCAAACACAGCGCATGGTCCGTCATGAGTGAGTGAGGTTCACAGCATAATCTGCTCCAACAGAGGGGCCCCTTTTTCAGCATGCAGGCCTTTGATTCTGACCTCATTTAACCCTGCAATGTCTAAAGACTTGGGCGAGGGATGGAAGGAACAACATTTTTCTGTTGAATATAAGCTTATGTACATCATACAATGTTTACAAAGAGTTTAAGAAGGAAGTTTGGGAGAAGCTTGTTCCTAGTCTTGTCAAAGTCAAATGTCAAAGTCTTGTTCCTAGTCTTGAATGTTCTCTGAATAATCTGAAACAAGTAGTTCCCTTTCAGTCGGTCACTCTCGACGTCACGTCATTGGACGTCATTGGATCCCAATTCGTCGGTCATCCGACGTGACGTCTCCGTTCCCTCCTTCAGCGAACGAGGGTTACAATACGTAACCGAGACGTTATAGTTACAAAAGTTTAGACAAATGTCCAACTAAAATGTTTCAAAAAAAAAAACATTCCATTAATGATGTATACATACAATATTTTTGTGCTAATGCTTTGAGAACATTACTAAAGACCAGATTACTTTGAAGAAATGTTCTGTTAATGCAGGAGAATGGAAAAATGTTTGTCCATAACTTTGAGAGCCTTGCCAAAACATTTGCCAAAAAAACATTCCCTTGTTGTGTTACTGCATTCTCCCCACCCCATCCCATCCCAACCCACTTTTATTTTTGATCTATGCTATGAAGTGTTTATTTGCAAAATCAGATAATATACATTTTCTTAAATCATGTTTTTTTTTTATTGCGTTGTGTTTTTATTGTGTTTTATTGTGTTAGTTACTGTATTTTATTATTTTTTATTATTATTTAATCAAAACAACCCAATTGCAGTTAGATTGATATTAATTGGAATGCAGGACAAAAAAAAATATATATATATTTTTGAACATTTTAAAAAAAAGTTATGTTTTTGCAAATGAACTCTTCATATATATATATCATGTCAAAGACGTTAAGATGTCTGCATCAAAAGAAATTTACAAAAGTGATTTTATGTCCGTAGAAAGCACATTAAAAGTAAGTAAAGTGTCAACTTTTAAGGTTTCAAATAAGTTTTTGGAGAATAAAATGTCAAAATTTGGTTTAATGTTACATTGTCATTCAGTGTAACACAATATTTATGTAAAAATTCAAACAACATGCTTATTCGGACTTGTACATATTAAAATTTATAAAAGAATAATGGAGCATATTAAATTTTATTGTGTTTTAAATGAGTAAAAAAATCTTACTGACCAATGGGCAAAACCTAGGCTAGTGACAAATTTTAAAAATGTAAAATTACAACTAATTAGTATTTGAGGGGAAAGTAATTAGTCTTTTAATATGTCATTGTAACGAATCATCCACTGAAGGCGAACGTAAGTGAGAACCCAAGTGCAGTTTATTTACAGTGATCCAAACATCCAAACAATAAACGAAGACTAGAGACACAGACTTGACTTGACGAGGCATGAGTAATTAGTCTTTTAATATGTCATAAATTGATATTTGTTGTAAATATGCCTGACAAGATTGTTACACTGAATGACATTTTAGTGGGTGTCTTCTGCAAATCAGGGGAAAATGTATGATATTTATTTTTTGCTCGGAAAAACAAAAACACAATTGCAATTAAATTAAACAGAAAAGTTTTTTAAAATTTTTGGGTAAAACAACAACAATTTAAAGCAGGATTACACTTATTGTTTTTATGCTTAAACCCTTTTTTGTCTTTGACCCATATATAATAAATTTGACCCATAAATATGACAATTCAATAAATATATATATATTGAATTGTCATATTTTGTAGCTTTCTCATGCATATCTGTTCCAAAAATATATTTAAGGTCTTTTAATTTAGGTTTCTATTGAATCTAAAAATCTAAGCCTGTTATTTGGGCACCCACATCCCTGTGTGCGAATCATCTATGGTCAAAGATGGAGAACACTATTAAGAACAGCATGAATAGTTACCAGTGATGAACAAGTGGAGCGAGTGAAGTTGGTATCTAAAGTAATCATTTCTGGATCAGCTGTGGCTTTCAGTGGCTGTGAACCATGAAATCTGGGGCAGGCGCACAACAATTTAACTACTTATTGATTGTATGTTTCTGCACCCTGTGAAGAGTCCTGTCTGCCACTGAGAAAGCTGAGATACCACGCCAAGTATTTCATCAATTTTTTTGTTTTGTTTTGTTTTGTTTTGTGAAAAACTATACGTTATTTTTCTTGTTTACAGACTATTATTAGGTTAATATAAAGATCATTTTAAAATTCCCTGTCAGTTTCAACAAGTACAGTACTTTACAGCTAAGGAAATAAGATGTCTTTTAAAAACACCACCAGCAATAACATCAAATGTTTTCTATAACTTATCACAATACATTAGCATTACAAAAGTTTAGGGTCACTACGATTTTAAAAAAAGAAAGAAAAAGAAAAAGAAAAGAAATGACTACTTTTACTTTAGCAAACATGCAATAAATTGATAAAAACTTAAACAAACAAAAACTTTCAATATTGATAATTAAAGTTTCTTGACCACCAAATCAACATGTAATAGTGATTCCTGAAGGTTCATGTGACACTGAAGGCTGCTGAAAATTTAGCTTTGCCATCAGAGGAATAAATTACATTTTAATATTAAAACAGAAAACGGTTATAAGATGACAAGCAGCAACTAGGCCTGTCGCAATAATAAATATATCGACTTATCACGCAATATATGTACATGACCTCAATCATTTTTGGTGACGCAATATATCGCCCATTATATTTAATTAAATTAATGCCACCATGTTTTTTGCATTCCACTTGCGCCTGTGTCTTTATGGTCTTGTTTAGGGATCTGTGCCTTTGTGCATACGGACATCTGACTGATAAGTAGTGATTGTGTTTTTCAGCAATAGAGTGCACTCTGTAATTTACAGAGAAAAGAAGGTCTGGGAAAAATCTGTAGTTAATAAAGTTATTTGTTATTTAAAGTTATTTGTGCAGTTTTCTTTTTTTCTACTTGTTACTTTGCACTTTTTGTTAGAAATAGTTTATTTACTATTTATTCAGGTTTTTTAAGGTATCTAATATTTTGATACTTAATTTCTATTATCTAAATATTCTTAAAAATTAAAAGTTTGTTGTCATTTGGAAGTGTGTAGGCCTTCTTGCATTATTATGCTGTTACATTATGATTATATACTCAGTGGCATAAAATGGTCTTTAATATGACAATAATATCGCTTATCGCAATTATTTCTGGGGCAATATATCGCACAACAAAAAGTTGTTATCGTGACAGGCCTACTTGAGAATTAAGTTTTTCCGGTTTTGAGTTTTAATTAGGGCTGCCCGATAAATCTGTCTGGTGCGATTATGATATCGCAAAGGCTGCGATTATGTTTTTATGCACAGCTTGTCTGTGAAGCACGGATCTTTGATCAGTAGGAAGTGTCTGAAATTTTTGTAAAAGCAACACTCGTCAAACATCATCATTATAAATATACTTTATTATCATGAAAATACCTAAGAAGGCTTGAAGAACAGTGATAGAAAGATGCCCATAGGCATTTCCTGTTACTACATGTGTTATGGTACTTCTGCGAGGCATATTTGGAGTTTCTGCGCGAGAGAGCCCTCTGGCTTTTAGATGCAGCAGCATTCAACCATGCTTCAATGACAAGCTGCGCATAAAAAAAAATCACAGCCAACCGCCAAATCGTGTGCGGTTTATTTTAGATTTATCGTACAGCCCTAATCAGAGCCATGAGGCATCATTTACAATTTGGTAGTTAGTTCCAGTTCGTAATATAGAAAGGGACATTTTCATGCGAGAGCTTTTGATTGGGTGAAAATCAGTGTAGTGCAGGATGATGTCATCAATACCTTTGCTCCGCTTTCCAGGAAATAGGAGTATACATTTTATATGTGTACATCTGCTAAAAATGAATTTTGTGAATGTTCAGGAGTACACTAGAATTTAGCATTAAAGGAACACTCCACTATTTTTGAAAATAGGCTCATTTTCCAACTCCCCTAGAGTTAAACAGTTGAGTTTTACTGTTTTCGAATCCATTCAGCCGATCTCTGGGTCTGGCGGTAGCACAAAATGTTTATTTATTATTTATTCAAGTTTTTAAGGTATCTACTATTTTGATACTTAATTTCCATGATCTAAACATTCTTAAAAATTAAAAGTTTGTTGTCATTTGGAAGTGTGTAGGCCTTCTTGCATTATTATGCTGTTACATAATGATTATATATTCAGTGGCATAAAATGGTCTTTAAAATGACAATAATATCGCTTATCGCAATTATTTCTGGTGCAATATATCGCACAACAAAAAGTTGTTATTGTGACAGGCCTAGCAGCAACCTTTCCGCTTCACCAACAGATAATTCACAAAAAGTCTCACGGTCATTTTTCTTAAGGACAGAAATAAAGGATCTAGGGAATCTCACACCAACCAGTGATCTGAAGGTCTGTGGTGTAAGAGTTCAGGAAAAAACAAAAAACCTTAAAATATTAAGAGACAGAGAAAATGAAATCTCAGGATTAGAAAAACAGCTTTTCAGATCAATGGCCAAGAAAAGGTCTGAGTATCGATTTGAGAAAGGTACTTGTGGCGTATGAAAACACAGAGGTGGATTTTCTGTCGGCTGATGGCTTAGATGACCTTCTTCAGATCTTCAGAGGAAGCACAGCAGTTACAAACCTTTCATATCTCAGGCTAGTGTCCATTCCTATCAAACTCAGTGGTGAGGTACTGTAACCAGACTGAACCTTATTTTAAAAAGAAAAAAGGCCTCAAGCTCTGTCCATTCTGATCTTAGATGTGAACTATAATTGGCTCGTGGTCTACCGACATGATCCTGTCAGCTATCTCTAAATGACAATAACAATATGACTGCTACATTATATTCAGAATCACTGAATAAAGCCATACTTTCTCAAAACAAGAGGGAGAGGCTTATTGATTAAGAGAGGGAAGAATCCATTACTAGGGGTCATTCTTAATCCGGTCTTCCAAAGATGCCACTCTTATTGACCATAGGACGACAAATTAAACAGAGGAAGTGAAGATATGCAGCACACAGGCACACGCACAAACACACAAACTGCTCTTCCCAGAGGTTAATACACAAAAGGACAATCAAACATGAACGGAAACAGGCCAGAGAAGATGGAGATAAGAATAAAAGAACTAAACCTCAAGTTCAAACGGGAATCTTTCGCAGAAAAGGGAAATTAAAAACACAACAAATTGACTCGCTGTATCCTCCCTTGGCTATTGTTTTCAATACGTGTTATATCTCCTATAACAGCAGACTACATATTATACAAGCTCCCTGTGTCCCTGTGTTTAGTACTTTTTCTTTTTGTATTGTTTATTTTCTGCCACAGAGGGAACTAGAGGGGATTTTAAATTACAGAATATGTCAGCATCAAATCAACATCTGTTATAACTTATATCTAGTGACCATTCAGTAAAAACAACACAACTGATAAAGTTACTGTTTTAACTTTTTAAATATTTGTCCTTGTACCTGTCAATGTTATCATGATTGCTGTGTTTCTTTGGACAGCCGCGTCACCTACAGATCCCGTAGATGAAAAACATGAAATCTTTCAATCTCTCCATCGCGACCAAATAACCCATTTTTGGCTGGCGTCTTAAAGCGGAAAATTATTATTATTTTTTTATTATTTGTTGCAGCATTCGGCATTCGCGCATGCGCACGTAATCAACGACTTCTGTTGCGTTTGATTTGTTCGCCATGGAAAAAGAAAGTCTGTCTTCGCTTTCGTGTAATGTGTATGCTTACTTTCAGTACGCTAACTTTCTGAATGCGTAATACTCGAATGACTAACCTATTCGCCAAAATATGCAGCACACAACGCAGAATAATGAATCCAAAAATGCAATGCACAGAAACAGAAGTAGCCTACAATGATTAAAATAATAATAATAATAAAATAACAATAAACAATATTTATCAACTGAAGCCCCTATAAGGTAAAATAAAATGGTTTGTGATTAGAAAGTGTACACAAATAAATAGCCTAATATTTAATCAGTGTTACCAATCCTGCAGATTTTCCACAGAATTGTGCTACTTCAACATTGTTGCAGTGGGTTGTTTTTCATGTCCGCGATTGAAGCGACCACAATAACGTGATATTTAGCCCCTGGAGTGCAAATTTTTCCAGGGAAACCATGCCAAAAAAACAAACAAAAAAACGTGTATTTAACCCCCCCAATTTACAACCCAATTTTTGCCAGGGGACCCCCCTCGAAACGCCATTGGGCTAGTTTTTGGCTAGTTTTGAGTAGCAATTGGGCGGGTTTTGTTGCGAAACCCTGGCAACCCTGTATTTAATGTACTACTGTAAAATTAAAACTGATCTAAAGTTCTGTGGCTGGTGAAGCTGGTGTGTAGCTGCTCTTCGATTGCCTGTGCCCTTGTCCAATACAGGTGAGTCTCTGAATGTATTCTTCCTGTGTCAGACAAATCAATCTTGTCGCTGTCTCTCAAGTTAAGCTCTGTCCCATGAGTGCATCTCCATCAGTCCTTAA
>NW_015662011.1:40245-51449 GCF_001515625.1 Sinocyclocheilus rhinocerous | reverse complement strand
CACACACACACACACATACCCTTACATGCTATAATGTTCTCTGTATTATGTTTCCTTCAGCGTGGCATGATGTTGTAATACGCTGATATACTTCAGGTGCACATGCAAAATGGTCAACACCTAAAGTAGTAGGCCTACTTTAAATAACATTTAAATAGACTTGTGTATGTAGTGGCATAAAAAGCTGTTAAGAGTGGCCCCATTTCATTGTGGCTGCCATTTTGAGACTACATGACTAACCAAATACTACTCACTTTTTCTCTTATAATCTGCTTTTACAGCCTCATGCTCTTGCAAACTATATTTTAACTTTCAGGAAGAGTTGTCAGAAGCCTAATGGTGATAACATTGAAGTCATGCGACCGTGACATAGTTCATTTATATGTTTAGCTTTTTAATTCTGGCATATTTAGGCTTTAAAATCCATAAAAGTTGTGTTGATGTGTGAAGATTATCCTGACGAACAAAACATGTATGATTCATAAACTTTTTTGGTCACAGAGCTTATTTTCTGCAATAATCCAAAAGCCAATGAAAAATTATATTGGGTTTTTGTTGAGTGAAGCAGGGTGATGCTAATTTCTGGGCTGGCCTATAAAAATATGCAATCAATGCAACAATAAATAAAATGTAATATAATATAATATAAAAATATATGATTATTATTTTGCAAAAGAGAAATTCAAAAGAGAATTTGGTCTCATTCAGTCTCATTTGGTCCTCCTGCATGAAACTTTAAATATTTTTGTTGTGTGACATTTTTTAAATACCACATACTCAGTAGAGTTGACTGGAATGTGATATGTGCTAATACATATTTAATGGAACCAGTTTTAACAGCCTCACTTGGGCCTTATAATTTCTTATAAATTTTGTCAGACATGAAAACACTTTGCAAATAACCCCTTTAAAAAGAATCCCCCCTTATGACATATTTGCAAAACATAGTGACCCTACCCTATACCTGTGGATGGGCACTGGAAGTTTGTGTCCATCTTATTAGTGTGCAATATTATCATATTTCACGGACGAGCAGGCCAGAGAAGGTAATTACCTACTCTGTGCTATTAAGCCCTGTTTTATTCCATTCATTTTCGCCTGGCCAACTCAGGCAAAGGGCCGCTGGCATTTATTTCCCGTCTGTAGATTTATGAGGACCTCAACTCAGCCAAGCCATAAAAAAAATCTGAGGAGGAAAACCGCTCTATGTGTCAATGTGTGCATGTCCACATGAATGTGAAGGAGAATGCTACACACATTCACACATTTATGTGAGATTTTTCATTGCCGTGATATAAACAATATTGATCGTCAATTTCAGCACTATTGTTATTGAAGAAAAACAACTTATTTTTATGTACAAAATGCAGCTGGGTCTCCAGTCATATTGTCCCCCAAATAAAGGAAAACACACTATGCAGGGTGAAAAAAAAGGAAAGACTGCGAGATTTGATCTCAATCAGTTCAATTGTTTTGTTTGCCTCTTGTTTCAAGATCTAAATAAAAGCCACTCTCTGGCTTATCAGAGGTATCCTCAAGTTTGATAACACCAGGCTTCTCCTGTGTTTTCAATTGTAACCGTGTTTCCTACATTCTGCAAAGCATTTTTCATTCTAAAAAAAAGGCTCGATATCGGATGAGCATCTGAAGCCAAGTATTGATTGTAATTTTTTCTGCAACGTTCATTCCAATCGTAAGCTTTATTAACAATCTAATTTCTATCTGCCATACGATTGGTAACCCAACAAGCGTGCCCATACAATCAGAGAGAAAATCAAGAAACAAAATAAGACACCCCAGCGTCCTGTGTCTGAAATCAACATTATTGTGCTGGTCTAATTATATTATTCTACCTTAGCCGGTTCAGTGTGTGTCACTCAGAGCAAGTGTGGTGAAGTACGTATGTATGCTTTTATATGTAAGATTTTTCTGCCAACCTTGTGCCAGTGGTAAAACTGGATTGTTATCACCCTGCTGAGAATGACATTGAGACTTTCTCTCTTTAGACTATTATAGTATGAAGTTTAAGTTTGAAATGCACTGCCTTCTTTATGTGGAATTGCTGCAGTAGCTCTAAAAATGAAACTCACACAGATAAATTTGTAGTCACTCTTTTATTCTGAGACAATTCAGTTGATTTTCAGCTGTTTTGAAGGTTTTACGTCAGCTTTATCCTGTCCTACATTCACAATAAGTTTATCTCTACTGTTAACGGTTAACTGACTGAGCGTTCTCATGGTTAGCTAAAGGCTTCAGTTGGCTAGAAACGCTTCTTTAGGTTAGTCTGTCATCATGTGGTGATAGTGTGACACTGCCTTCTCACTATAGTAAGATATTGATATGATGAAAGCCTCTTTTCCATCTCTGCAGTTTCAGATCATCGAACTTTCACTCATACTAAAGACCTGTCTATAAAATAATTTTTTGGTGAAGAATACTTTCAGCAAATATGCAAGATATCTACAATGAAAACACATCAGAAAAATATTACTTATATGCATTTATTATTGTATTAGAAATAAAGTTGTGGGTCTACATTTTATTTATATTAACAAATATTTATTGAATTAATTTATTAGCAAACAATAATAAAACCAAATGATTTTAATTTACATTCTTGGTAGAAACACACCAAACAACTGAACTAGTCTACAACGAAAAGACCAATACTGTAGTTCAGTCCTAGTCTAGGACTAAATAATATCTGTAGTGCTTCAACTCACAACCCATCGTGAGTACATTCAAACTTTCTATGTGTATGTGTATATGTGTATAGTTATATAAATTGTCAAGTTTTATCCAGATTCATTTTTGAGATTCATCTGAACTTTTCTAAGTCTTTTCTTGCTTTTCCTGAGTATTTTTATTTTTAACTTTGATGGTTTTGTCCTGTTATTATTTGTCCGTGAAGTGGTGATCACCATGTTGTCCTTTGTTGTAAATGTGTTCAGAGGTGTAACTGCGCCTATTCCAGGCATTTCATGTTTTGTTTCTGTTGGTGTTGCAGTTGTTTCACCTGTCCCACATGTTATCGCAGTAGATTCTGAGTTGTCTGTGGACACTGAAGTTGGTAGGATGGTTGTTTTGCTGGTCTCAGTCTCTGGTCTAGATGTTTTGATTGTTTTCACTGTTGTTGGTACAGTAGTACTTGTGCTGGTCTCAGTCTCTGCTCTTTGTGTTTTGTTTGGTGTATTTACAGTTAGGATCACATTTGTTCTACTTGTATAGCACGTAGGCTTTGGGGAAGGTTTTGTTGTCGTTCTCCAGTCCACCTTTTGCATTACATTCTTA
Source organism: Sinocyclocheilus rhinocerous (assembly GCF_001515625.1). Taxonomy (NCBI): domain Eukaryota; kingdom Metazoa; phylum Chordata; class Actinopteri; order Cypriniformes; family Cyprinidae; genus Sinocyclocheilus; species Sinocyclocheilus rhinocerous. The sequence continues at coordinate 48,158 of NW_015662011.1, read as the reverse complement.
GCCCAGTCGCTATCAGGATCTGAACAAATAACTTTGTTTTTCTTGGTGTGGAACCTGTACATGGAAAAAAGGATACTTGATGTTTTAGCTCTCATCATTTAATTATCCACCAATTTATTACTTACTCTGTGTAAAACTCAATATTGATAGATCAATAATTCTGAACTTGCCTTACAGCTCTGATAGAACATAGCGCTGTATTTTGTATAATATAATCCACAATGTTTCCAACTGGTATGTTGGTGTTTGACACTGTTTTACAGCAGTTTCTTGGACGTCCATCACCTATCAGAGAAGCAAATCATTGTATTGAGGTAAATAATTATTTAATTCACAGTGTAAGGTACATACTCATGCACTCTCTTAAGCTATGTCAGCTCAACTTCTTTACATTTCAGTCGAGTGAAAGTTACTGAGGATAAATCACAATTTTTATCTGAAGAGCAAAACAATTAAAACAAAGTGCTCACCTGCGACCTCAACACTCATCCATCCTATAGAGAAAAGAAAAGCAGCAAATAGAGTGAACTTCATCTTGTTATGTTGCTCACTTCTAATCATGAAACTTTCTGTTGGGCTGAAGGGTTCTATGTTGAAGGAGGTCTTTCAGCCCACAAAGCTCACCACCCTCTGCGATCACTTTTCTTCGTCACCTAGGCCCACAGACACCTCAGTCGGGGACAGGAAAAGATGAGTGATGAGTGGAAGACCAAAAGTGAGAGAGAAAGAGATGCATTCAACCACACAGAGGAAAGTAAGGGGTTACAAAATTCACAATGAGCATTCATCATGGCTCAATTCAGTTCATTGCGGCATAAAGTATTGGTCAGAGTGACAATTCAGTTGAATTTATGTTCTAAACATTAGCTATGTAATAGCTCATTTTTAATTACAAACAAATAAATCCATAAAAAGTGCTGTTAATGGTACAATGTTGGTACCAGATAATATTACTTTGGTAATTTTATATAGCATGGTACTGGTTCTAAATTACATTTTTTATCTAATATAGTATTTGTTTTTTTTATATAGTATAATATAGTATTTTTTATTTGATAAAAAACGTGTTCAAACAGATTAAAAAACATGCTAATTTGCTAATTTCATGCTAATCTTTTTTTCTACCATTTAAATGGTACTTCAAAATCTATCATGGTGTTTCCGGTATGTGTTTAAGAAATACAGTATTTCCAAAAATGTGGTAATACCATGGCATTTTTATAAGTGTGCAGTATAAAGTATGTACAGCTAGACCTGACTACATTCACAAACTATTGTCTCTAAACAGAATTGGCCTGACTCATGTCATGATGTGCTTGCTTAGAGCAATAAATATGTCATATGCAACAGCTAAAGTTGACAAAAGGACGCTTTTGAGTATAACAGCAACATTAAAAAGTCAAAATGAGAGTGCATGCATCTAAAAATGGAATCTTTATGCACTTTGTGAGCATTAGGTATAAGATGTGGGTCTGTTAAACGTGTGTGGAAACTACAGAGGCCTTAAAGGGGCTGTGATCATGAAACCACAAACGTTTTATTCAGCCTTACTGGGATCTTCCACGTCTCAGCAAGACCTTAAAACAAAACCAGCTCCCACCCAGCAAGTACCTACACTTACACAGAGACACGTGAAGATGTTTCATGATGTCATTTTTCTTTATATGACATTCCGACTGAACAACTGCACAAAGTACGATGCGATTATACAAATGTTTCACGTTTTATAAGGTTAACATTTATGAGTTTGTTTACTACGGCCCTATTTACTATTGTACAGTGGTCGTTTCTGGTATTATATAAAAGTAAATATGGAGACCTAATTGAACAACCACATGCGCATTTCCTGTTTCAAAATCACATACAAGAAACACGGTGTATGATGTCCTCTGAGCTATTTGTAGAAAGTTCTGGTGTTAGATGCGAGATGACAGACCACAGTATCACACTCTGCTCTGCGAGAGGAAGTAGTGACAGCTATGCGGCACCTAACTATGCACTATATGCTAAGTTCTAGTAAACCAAAGAACAGACAGTGGGCAATGTGCACATCTTTGAAGTTTCAGTATTCGCTGACCAGAATTACATAAATTTGACCTGAGTTATTGGAAAAGATTAGAGCTGTATTATAATTATAGTTACGGTCAAGATGCGTGTTACTTCATGTTCTGGCTCTGAGTTGCACTCTGAGTTTTCAGCAGTGTTGGAAAAAGTAGGTCCATACTTAAGTAAAAATACTGATAGCACAGCAAGCTATTAAATGGATAGTTCACCCCAAAATTCCACTATTTATTTAGCCTCATGTTGTTCCAAACCTGTATTACTTTTTCTGTTCAAAACGAAACAACAGTTTTTGAAAATGCCTCACTGTTTTTTTGTCCATACACTGAAAGTCAATAGGATTCAATGTTGTTTTGATACCAACAATCTTCAAAATATCTTCTTTGGGTGAAAGTAAATATAAAGTAAAAGTCTTCAATTAAAATATTTAAATACTTCCATTAAATTACTAAAAATAACTGAATAAAAATAATACTTCCATTAATAGTACCTTTAAAGTGTTAGTTAAGTGCTACTGTACCTATAGGTAAGACATGACTGGGAGTTTTATTCAGAAAATAAGCTATTCCCGGAACTGAATTAATGACATTTGGTTGCAACTGGTGATAATTGTAGTTCAAACTGAGGAAAATTTTATAGAAAAATAAAAAAGATTTCATAAAATGTATTTCAACAATAAAAAATACATTTGTGTGTAAATCTTTAAGGGGTGTTTCATCATCTTTTTCCATTTTCTGTAAAAGCTCTTTTGGATTGCTTACTGTGAAAAACACTAAAAAAATAACTAAAGATAATATTTGAATAATTTGCACAATGGGAACCACAAGCAGGTTATCTAATTTAACCAGCAACATGTTGCTTTTACAATATTGCTATTTTACACACACACACACACACACACAGTATAGGCCTATAAATGGGACTGTATGAATACATGCCTTTTTATATTTAAGAAAGACCATTGCAAAGGGTGCTAGGGTTGTAGGAAAAATGGTAACACTTCATTTTAATTAGTTGTTTGTTAGCATGCGTATTACTAGCATATTGGCTGCTTATTAGTATTTATAAAGCACATATTAATGCCTTATTCTGCATGACCATATTTTAGATCCTAGTCCTTAATCCTAGCCCATACCTAAACTTAATAACTACCTTACAGACTATTCATAAGCAGCAAATTAGGTGTTCACTGAGGCAAAAGTCGTAGTTAATAGTGAGAACTGGTCCCTAAACTAAAGTGTTCCATAGAGTCATCTTCCTAAGACAAACCGAGCTGAGCTGCCCACACATAGCTATATCTACTTGCCTGATTTGTTGTTGTCGCTGCCAGTATAAGCGATCTGACTACTACATTTCAAGAAGTGTTCACTAAAAAAATTAAAGCTGCATCATGATAAATATTTCAGGAATTGGAAAAATTAATTTACAGGTATATTTAACACAATTTATTCTGCAGCTGACAGTGTCCAATAAAATGCGTACAAGATGAGGCTCTTAAAAAGAAAATGATATTTACTGCATCTTAAAATTAATAATAGTAAATATGCTCTACAGTGCCATACATACACACAACGTAATATGAATTAAAAAGATTACATGGTAGTTAGTTAAATTATTTTGGGATACTTACATTAATTTTAAATTAAGTAAAGAAAAACAATACACAAAATAGAAGTCATCACACAAAACATGAATTTTTTTTTTTACAAAACAGAGATTATCAATGTGAGTGAAACCAAAGAGCTTTTTCTTCTACTAAATACTGAGCATTTTTCAGTTTTTCTTTTTTAATAAATCTGCAAAGATGTCAACAATTCTGTGTTTTTCTGTCAATATGGGGTGCTGTGTGTACATTAATGAGGAAAAAAAATTAACTTAAATGATTTTAGCAAATGGCTGCAATATAACAAAGAGTGAAAAATTTAAGGGGGTCTGAATACTTTCCGTACCCACTGTATATAATAAGAGTCCAGTAATAATAGATTATGCAGTAGATAGTAGATAATAGATAATAGCCTAAATATAAAAACAAGAAATAATAACAACAAAATGTTATGCAGTCCGTGTAAATAGGAAGTTGGGAAAACAAACAAACAAACAAGATTTTGATTTTAGCCCTAAACTCACAGTACAGCTCTGACAGAGCAAAGCGGTGTTTCTTGAACTCTGTAATCAACACTACTACATTTCAAGAAGTGTTCACTAAAAAAATTAAAGCTGCATCATGATAAATATTTCAGGAATTGGAAAAATTAATTTACAGGTATATTTAACACAATTTATTCTGCAGCTGACAGTGTCCAATAAAATGCGTACAAGATGAGGCTCTTAAAAAGAAAATGATATTTACTGCATCTTAAAATTAATAATAGTAAATATGCTCTACAGTGCCATACATACACACAACGTAATATGAATTAAAAAGATTACATGGTAGTTAGTTAAATTATTTTGGGATACTTACATTAATTTTAAATTAAGTAAAGAAAAACAATACACAAAATAGAAGTCATCACACAAAACATGAATTTTTTTTTTTACAAAACAGAGATTATCAATGTGAGTGAAACCAAAGAGCTTTTTCACTACCATCTCCTTATTCATTTGTTAGACGAAGTTATTCAGTTATCCTGGTATTATCAGTATACAGGCATAAAAAGATACCCAAGCTTTTCTAGCAGATGTTTTAAGGGTGTTTTATACAAAAGTATTTAGATTGTTCCATCTTTAAACAAAAGTAGTTATTGATGTTTTTATATGGGTCATTTATTTCAGAGGACACTGATGTTACTAAAGACTCCATCTGTTTCTTCTCCAACTTGGACAACCCATCCAGCTGAAATGTCTCTGTAGGTTCAATAGGTCGTCTTTGATCCTGCTCCAGTGGTTTGATTCTTGTGATGGCAAACTCGCTCTTGTCTGTTTTTTCAGTTGTTTTTCTTCTTCTGTTTAAGTTCTGTATGTAATCCTGGACCCAGTCTTCTGGAGAAGAGCAAATCATGTTGTTCTCCACAGTTATGAATCTGTAAATAACAAAATGTATTTAATATTGTACTTTAAAAACATACAGTGGGTACGGAAAGTATTCAGACCCCCTTAAATTTTTCACTCTTTGTTATATTGCAGCCATTTGCTAAAATCATTTAAGTTAATTTTTTTTCCATAGATAATAGCCTAAATATAAAAACAAGAAATAATAACAACAAAATGTTATGCAGTCCGTGTAAATAGGAAGTTGGGAAAACAAACAAACAAACAAGATTTTGATTTTAGCCCTAAACTCACAGTACAGCTCTGACAGAGCAAAGCGGTGTTTCTTGAACTCTGTAATCAACAATTTCATGAAACGCTGGTTTGTTTTTTGTTACTGTTAAGCAGCAGTCCTTAGTTGTAGATGATGTGACTGTAATAAAAACGAAGATGCCAAAACTTATTATTTATAAAAGAGTATTTCAGAAAAAAATTGTTTTTCATGTCAGTATAAGTCTTCATACTCTCTCTCTCTCAAAAAACAATATATCATCACCAAGTACTCCGAAGGTTACCTATCTGAAACGTTGTCGCAGTACTCAGAGAAGATTTAGGGTTTTCTTTGGACACTGAAGCTGTTTGGGTGGTTGTTTTGCTGGTCTCTGTCTCTGGTCCAGATGTTTTGATTGTCATCTCTATTGGCGGTACAGGTGTACTTGTGCTGGTCTCTGGTCCAGTCGTTTCTATTGTCGTCACTATTGGCGGTACAGGTGTACTTGTGCTGGTCTCTGGTCCAGTCATTTCTATTGTCATCACTATTAGCGGTACAGGTGTACTTGTGCTGGTCTCTGGTCCAGACATTTTGATTGTTGTCACTATTAGTGGTACAGGTGTACTTGTGCTGGTCTCTGGTCCAGACATTTTGATTGTTGTCACTATTAGTGGTACAGGTGTACTTGTGCTGGTCTCTGGTCCAGACATTTTGATTGTCGTCACTAATGGTGTTACAGGTGTACTTCTGCTGGTCTCAGTCTCTGATCCCAGTGTTTTTTCTGTTGGCGCTGTAGTTGGGATCAAATATGTTGCACTTGTATAGTATGAAGTGGGTGCTGTTGTCCTTCTCCCACCCACTGTTGCCTTTGCTGTTTGAGCCCAAAAACTGTCTGGATCTGAACAAATCACTGTGTTTTTCTTGGTGTGGAATCTGAAAATGGGGGGCGGAAATAATACTTGACATTTTAGCTCTCATCATTTAATTATCTACCCAATTAGTCCTGAATCTGTGTAAAACTTAAAATTGCTATATATTAAAATAACTCTGAACTTGCCTTACAGCTCTGACAGGACATATATTTGTTTCTTGCATGTCATAAAATACAATTTCGTCAACTGGAATTATTGTGTTTGTTACAGTATTACAGCAGTCTGGACGTCCATCAACAAATGGAGAAGCACCATCAACTATTGGAGAAGCACATCATTGTATTGAGGGGAGTAATCAACTTATCTACATTTCAGTTAAGTGAAAGTTACCAAATCTAGATGTTTTGATTTTCATCACTATTGGTGGTACAATTGTACTCGTGCTGGTCTCAGTCTTTGTTCCTGGTGTTTTTTTTGTTTTTTTTCATTTACAGTTAGGATCACATTTGTTGTACTTATATAGCCCATACCTTTTCTAAGTCCTTTCTTGCTTTTCCCAAGTAGTTTTATTTTTAACTTTGATGGTTTTATCCTCTTGGGTGTGTGATTATGTAAAGTGGTGATCACCATGTTGTCCTTTGTTAGAAATGTGTTCAGAGGTGGAACTGAACCTATTCCAGGCATTTCGTGTTTTGTTTCACAAGTCATACTTGTGCTGGTCTCAGTCTCTGTTCTCTGTGTTTTGTTTGTTGTATTTACAGTTAGGATCACATTTGTTGTACTTGTATAGCTCGTAGGTTTTGGGGAAGGTTTTGTTGTCGTTCTCCAGTCCACTATTTTCATTACATTCTTAGCCCAGTCACTATCAGGATCTGAACAAATAACTTTGTTTTTCTTGGTGTGGAACCTGTACATGGAAAAAAGGTTACTTGACGTTTTAGCTCTCATCATTTAATTATCCACCAATTTATTACTTACTCTGTGTAAAACTTAATATTGATAGATCATAATAATTCTGAACTTGCCTTACAGCTCTGATAGAACATAGTGCTGTATTTTGTATAATATAATCCACAATGTTTCCAACTGGTATGTTGGTGTTTGACACTGTTTTACAGCAGTTTCTTGGACGTCCATCACCTATCAGAGAAGCAAATCATTGTATTGAGGTAAATAATTATTTCATTCACAGTGTAAGATACATACTCATGCACTCTCTTAAGCTATGTCAGCTCAACTTCTTTACATTTCAGTCGAGTGAAAGTTTCTGAGGCCAAATCACAATATTTATCTGAAAAGCAAAACAATTAAAACAATCAAAGTGCTCACCTGCGACCTCAAGACTCATCCATCCTATAGAGAAAAGAAAGGCAGCAAATAGAGTGAACTTCATCTTGTTTTGTTGCTCACTTCTAATCATGAAACGTTCTGCTGGGCTGAAGGGTCTATGCTGAAGGAGGTCTTTCAGCTCACGAAGCTCACCACCCTCTACAATAACTTTTCTTCCTCTTAATTAAATAAATCAAAATTAACCCCTCAAATTGACCCTAAAGGAGTGCTTCTGTCATGATCCCAGTCTTATATTCCCCTGTCTTGTGTTAAAGGACTTTTAAGTTTAAATGTTTTCCATTCTGATTGTTTCTGTGCTCACCTCCTGTTTGCCTTGTTCCTCTGCTCCCTTGTTGGTTGCCATGGTGTTTCATTGGCTCCTCCCCCTTGTTACTCGTTTGCCTGTGTGT
>NW_015662011.1:38228-40019 GCF_001515625.1 Sinocyclocheilus rhinocerous | reverse complement strand
GTTTGTCTGTGTATATATATATATATATATATATATATATACCCCTATGTTTCCTTGTTCATGCGTAATCCAATGGGTAGGATTAGGGTTGTGGGGTAGATGCGTATCATATGTACGCGAAAACTACAAGAACACAATTAAGGAAACACAATTGAGGGAAGCTACAGGCTGTATACTGGAAAGTAACCTGAAGCTACAGAAATACAACTCAAACCATATATTAAAATACTTTTTTTTACTGTGCATTATAAAATATGATTCAAAATATTATAATTATAATAACTAATATCCAATGATAGTGTAATGTTTGTGTACTAGATAAACAGTGGAATAGTGGAAATAAGCGTTACATTTTTAACAATCATTTTACATGCTTACTGCCATAAATGGTGAAAGTGTTTATTAAAGTAAAATATTAAAGTTATAAAAACAATTACATAGCTGATTACATGCACATATATGGGACAGAGTCATGCATTTCTGCCATTTTGCCACTGAAAAAATTCTAAAACCTTAAAAATATTATGGGCATTTGAATTTTTATTTTTTTTGGCTTTCTTTTAACTCTTTTGGTTTATTGCCACTTCCTTCCACAAGCTGTTTAGTGTTGCTGTCACTGGATCTGCCCTTCATCTGCTCCTCTCTGTTGATGCTCCTTTTGCAGGTACATGATCCTGCTATCTCGGCTTCTTCTTCACTTCATCCACCTTCCACATGGCTCTCTTTGTCCAATCACTGTTAGGATCAGAACAGAGTCTTTCCCCAGACACAGTCTGGATCCTGGAAAGGAACGATGCTTTGTTATTAGTGCTCTTTTTTAGCAGATTTATGTGTTTTCTCTTTTTATGTATTTCTAGCAAAGTCAAGACTGTCTATGTATGTTTTGCCCACTTATGGACTTGCTAATGTTTACATGTAGTTTACATACACAACTGCTGTTATAGGACACAGTCCTTCAGTTTGTGTTCTGTAGTTCAATAATTTGTCCAAAGGCAGTTTGCTGCGTCTTAGTTTGAGGCAACAGCTCACTGGATGTCCATCTGTAAAAACATGCTGACAAATTCATTGCTATGATTTACCCATATTTAATTTCATACTTCATATTTTGGTTTCAGTGCAAAGTTTTCATTTTATTCTCACACAAGGCAACATGTACACAAAGTCACTCTGTACACTGCAGAAGAACTACAGAGGTTAAGTCTTAAAACTACAAGTGCGCAGGCTTTAACTTTACTCCCACTTTATTTCACACCAGGGGTGCCCAATCCTGCTAATCTTCAACATGTTTTACACTAAATAGTACTTTTGGATTAAACTATTTTTAGAGTTTACACCGGGAAAAAAAATGCTGTTTTATAAAAGAAGTCAGTGACTTTTTGCTACAGGTGGGATTCAGCTTATGACACTTCTCATTCATTCCTATGGTATCCGTAAACAGCGATTGAGTGTCACACAACTCTGACTGAAATTCAATGAAGTCAAGGCTATAATGTGATTGGTTATTAAAGAGATACTCCACCCCAAAATGAAAATGTTGTCATTAATCACTTACCCCCATGTCGTTCCAAACCCCCAAAGCTTCGTTCGTCTTCGGAACACAATTTAAGATATTTTGGATTAACACCGTGAGGCTTGTGACTGTCCAATTGACTGCCAAGTAAATTACACTGTCAAGGTCCAGAAAAGTATGAAAGACATCGTCAGAATAGTACATCTGCCATCAGTGGTTCAATTTGAATTTTATGAAGCTACGAGAATACTTTTTGTACGCAAAGAAAACAAAAATAATGA
>NW_015662011.1:26099-38127 GCF_001515625.1 Sinocyclocheilus rhinocerous | reverse complement strand
GAGGATCGTGAGCGGACACCGCCGCCTCGGGGGAACTGAGAGCGGCCACCGCCCCTTCCGCAGCCTTGTGAGCGGACACCGCCGCCTCGGGGGAACTGTGAGCGGGCACCGCCACTTCTGCAGCTTTCTGAGCGGACGCCGCCGCCTCGGGGGAACTGTGAGCGGACGCCGCCGCCTCGGGGGAATTGTGAGCAGACGCCGCCGCTTCGGGAAGGCCAGAAGCGAGCCCCGCCGCCTCGGAGAGAACCTCAGCAGGCACCGACGCCTCAGGAGCCTTGCGAGCTGACCACGCCGCTCGCACCGACATCAGCGGGGATTCCTGCACGCTGCGTATCAGCTCGGGACGCTCCAGGAACGGGCGTGAAGTACTGGGTGCGGCAGACGAGGCCTCTGACGCCCCGTGGATTGCCGCTTCGGGAGATCAGAGACCATTTCTTCATCCAGAATCACTCCAGACCCTTCAGATTTCCAGCTGCATGTTGGTGCTTCTCCTCTTCAGTTCACCCACTCATTTTCTATAGGGTTCAGGTCAGAGGACTGGAATGGCCGTGGCAGAATATTCGTTTTGTGCTCAGTGACCCATTTTTGCTATGATTTGTATGTTTGTTTTTAGATCATTGTGTTGTTGTAAGATCCAACCATGGCCCATTATAAGATTTCTAGCATGGACAGTCAGTTTTAAATTTTTTATCTGTTGCTATTTGATAGAATCCACGATGCCATGCATCTAAACAAGATGTCCAGGACCTCCGGCAGAAAAATACACCAACAACATTAAAGATCCAGCAGTATATTTCATTGAACACATGGGGTACTTTTTTACCCATCTTGAGTGTTTGCTGCTAAAAAGCAAATTTTTAGTTTTATCTGACCATAGAACCCAGTCCTGTTTGAAGTTCCAGTAGTGTCTGGCAATATATGCTGGAGTTTGTTTTGGGATGAGAGCATTTTATTTTCTTGAATTTTTTTCTTGAAACCCTCCCAAACAATGTCTGGTGATGTAGGTGCTGTTTGACCATTTTTTTAGGCTTTCTGACCCCAAGACTCAACTAATCTCTGCTATTCTGCAGCTGTGGTCCTTGGACCTTTAACCACTCAAACTCTTCTCCTCACTGAGAACATCCTCGACGGGACGGCACAACAATCAGCTTTGCCGGACAGTAACCGTCCACTAGAGCAGTGGTTCTCAAACCTGTCCTTGAGTACCCCCAGCCCTGCACATTTTGTATGTCTCCCTCATCTATCACACCTGATACAACTCATCAGCTCATTAGTGGAGAATGCAAGACCTGAAGTGGGTGTGTCAGATATAGGGAGACATGCAGTGCTGGGGGTACTTCATGGAGCGGTTTGAGAACCACTGCTCTATACCATTGATGAAATGTAAACTGAGCCCTGTCTGTTACTGAAGTGATAGCAGCACTTATCTATAATTTAGAGAACAAAAATCAGTTACAGATTAAACTGGATCTATAACATTATACTTCAGATTTTTGGCTAGGTTACTAGGGTTTCAGTGGGGGTCTATGGACCCCTGGGGGTTCATGAAGGTACTGCAGAGGGTCTATGGAAAGATCACAACAAAATTCTTCAAAACACATACACATAATCTGTGTATTACATAATTTATTTCAAAATTTGATTTATTAATCAGTTTACATTCTTGCTGCCAGGAATTATGAAAGAGTTTGTTCATGCCAAGCATTACCATTCACAGACGTAGTTTACATTTAAAATGTAGGCTTAGCTAAAAACAACAACAACAGCAAAAAAGCATTTATTTTATTTAAAAAAAAAGGCAAAAAATGTCAGTTTGTACTGTTTAGCACAACATTTTCCACAGTTTTTGTCCTCACACTTGTTATTTCCTTTTACACCTTCTTTTTCTCATTTCTTTGGGACCGTTATGAGACCCATTTGTGGTTGTCTTTGACTGTTCCGTTTATTTTTCTGTCTTGCTGTTACTCTGTTCCATTGGCTATTTAGTAGCAACTCTGTTAATGTTGCTGGATCTCCCCTTCCTCTGCTTCTATCTGCTGATGCTCCTTCTGCAGGTACAGGATCCTGCTGGCTGAGCTTCTTCTTTGCTTCATCCATGTTCCACATGGCTCTCTTCGTCCAGTCACTGTTAGGATCGGAACAGAGTCTTTTCCCAGGTACAGTCTGGATCCTGAAAATATAAAGATGCTTTGTTATTTGTGCTCATATTGGCAGATTTATCTGTTTTCTGCATCTATTTATGCACTTCTAGCAAAGATAACTTCATAAATATTAGTAGTTATGTAGTTTACTTACACAACTGCTGTTATAGGACACAGTCCTTTAGTTTGTATTTTGTAGTTCAATACTTTGTCCAAAGGCGGTTTGCTGCGTCCTATTTTGAGGCAACAGCTCACTGGACGTCCATCTGTACATGTAAAAACAAATGCTGACAAATTAATTGCTATGATTAATCCATATTTAATTTCATACTTCATATTTTGGTTTCAGTAAAAAAGTTTTCATTTTATTTTCACACAAGTCAACATGTACACAAAACCACTCGGTTCTACAGCAGAGCTATAGAGGTAAAGTCTTAAAACCACATATGCGCAGGCTTTAACTTTACTTTCACTTTATTTCAAACCATACCACTAGTCATAAATGCACCTCATTCACAGAGAAAAACTTACCAGCAAACACACTGAAGGACCCGAAAATCACCCAAAAAACACAAGCCGTGAAAATCAGCATCACCTTGATCAAGTTGACTGGCCAAACTGCTCTGACCAACTTGGATGATAGTATTAATAAAGGAGGAGGAAACCGCACATCTGCCTACCCTCTAGACATAATAGTATTTGTGGTAACATGGCTGCCCAGTGGAAGACTATGTGCTGCTAATTCATTTCCCCACAGACTGGAATAAAGCTGTCATATTAAATCTCCAGTGGTCAGAGTGATAAACACAACAGAATGACTAATATGGGACCGGAAATCATTTATTTATTCACAAATTTATTTTGTTGCTTTTTACCTCACTTTATACAGTAAGTGTTTGTTTTTCTCTTTATATGCTACAAGGTGATATTTTTCTTTAGGCGAAGTTTTAATTTGCAGTAACAATTTCTAAGGCTGTTCTACACACATATTTTGCTCGTGTTCAAACTGGTCACATGAACTTACCATGTTGACCAACAGAAAGCTGCTTCTTTTGAAATGTACTTCTGTATGAGCTGTACCTATTGGAACACTATTGGAAATCAACAATAGACCCTTTTTGCCTTTTCGCTAATTTGACTGCACCTTTAGGCTAATCTCTGTAAGGTAATGCAATCATTTAAAATCAACATCACTGACTGGACTTTAATTTTAGAATTATTCAAGAAGAAGAAGCTAAGCTAGCTAACCAATAGATTTTTTTTTTTTTGTGGTTACATGGGGGCTCAATGGAAGAAATGACTGGAAGGCGGACAGGATTTATTCACCTACAGTCTGGGATAAAAGTCATCACAAAGTGATAAATAAATCCCCAGTGGTCTGAGTGACAGAACATGCAGTTGGCAGACATATTTTTCCAAAGTGATTTATATTGTAAGGTGTTTTTTTTTTTCCACTTCATCCATTATCAGGTAATTGAACCCATGACCTTAAAGTTGCTAGCGACATCTACTATTTGAGCTACATGAACACTTGTTAACTAAGTACGCATATATACACTACTGTTCAGAAGTTTGGGATCGGTAAGATTTGTAAATGTTTTTGAAAGTGTTTTGAGTGACTCATGCTCACCAGGACTGCATTTATTTGATCAAAAACAGTAAAAACAGAAAGTATTATTAGGTTATCATTCAAAATAGTTATTTTCTACTTATTATAAATGATGAAAGCAGTTGTGCTGCTTCATATTTTTCTGAAAACCATGATATATTTATCCAGGAATCTTGATGAAAATAAAGTGCATCTTAATGCAAGTTTTTGGTCTTATTATGGGCCTTATTTTCCATCGAATCAATTTCTGTCAAATTACAGAAGTAAAATATAGAATAATCAGTATGGGTTTTTAATATCTAAAGTCAAATAATAACATGTTCCATTACGGTCAACTGACGGTCAACATTACTAAAGAATGGACCATCAACAAGAGAGGAAAATGAGAGGGGTAAAAGACAAACCACATGCAAATATTTAAAACAGCTCATCCGTCAATAAGCCACAGGTACACTTTCACCGTCACTCTAAACCAAATGCAACCCTGACATGTGAAACTGCTCCTGGGCGTATCTACACATGACTGTACTTCCTGTGTCATCACACATACAGCATCTGTCGAAAATGTATTAATGTCTGTTATGCCTCTAGATTAAAATGCTATGATGAACACTAAGTCAATAAATAAAACATATATTTGGTGTCATATAGTATTTGATAGCATTTGCTTAGCTAAAAGAGAATGCTAAAGCATATGTCTTGGAAATAACATATGTGGAAACTAAACAAGGGGGGAAACACCACCAAACAAATGTATTAGGAGGTTCTTCCTCCTACAGTTTGGTCGGCAACACTCATGCAGTGGCAGATGCTCAGCATCCCCACCATGAACCCACATATTGAGCTCTCACAGTGAGGTTTTGCTCTCTCACACCCTCTATACTACTAATATGGAAAGCATTGTGCCTTTGATTTTAGCCATTATGGAGCATTATAATGGGCCACACATATACTTTTTCCATCATATCATCTAGTTTTTGACTGTAATAAGGTAATCTTTGAAAAATTGCTTATAATGTTCCTCATTTATAAGTAGTTTTGGATAAAAGCATCTGCTAAATTAATAAATGTAAATGTTATGGCTGGAAGGCTATCAGTTCTCCAGTCTAGTATTGTCACGCTGCTGCTACTGTGCTATTGCTATAACTCATTGAATCTACTTGAATTACACAGATGGCCTATTTTGAACTTACAACAGCAATTTTCAGTGAAAAGTGGCTAGTTTGTTTCCTTGTTTACAATCTTAGTTTCTCTCAAATGTAAATTAAATGCCCATTCACAAACATGTGACAATTTTTGTTTTATTTTTGTATTACCTAGGTTCGTCAATATTTTTTGAGACCCCCCAAAATTTCACAAATCACGTTTTAAGGGGAGCCCATGTCTTATTAAGGGGAGCCGAGCTCCCCCTAGCTCCCCCGTAGTTCGCACCCTGGTTCCAGGTATTTTAATAAAAGGGATCACTATAGCTTTATTGCTCAGTAAGCATGGTTCTGGGTCTTAACACCCTCAAAATCTTGTTCTCCATCATTGTATATAGGCCCACTCATGGATGAGACATGCAGATAACTAAGTCAACCTTCACTGAATTTTATATAATCAATGAACTCTGAAAATGTTATCAGTCAATGTTAAACATTCTATTAGTTGTCAAAATGAATTAATTGCAGCACTTTTGTCATACCTAAATCGAGCTCTTTACAAAGGAAAATAATGTAAGAATGCAAAACAAGTTTTTTTTTTCATGCATTTAAATATGGTTTCATTTTCTTTTCATTTTCGTACTTTAAAAATTAACGAAAAATTAGCGCATATTTTCTAGTACATTTAACTGCACTGTGCTCACTTTTGGCCTACTTATGCATTAAATTATGAATAAAAAATAATTACATAACCGATCATCTTGCGCCCTACTGTGATCTCGAATTGCAGACTATTTCAGTAGACTGCATGAATTTGAGAGACGTTCTTAAATGTAATGCACATACATGCATGCACAGTTTTGCAGCTTTAATCGCCATTTTAATCGTGACTTAACTGACGATGTATGCTTGCAGTTTCTAGTGCTGTTTATTTATGAAGTGAGCGTGCGCCTCATATTCGCGTACAGTTGAATAGCGTGCGCCATGAGCACAGTAAAATGGCTGACAGGACAGGAAAGTTTGTTTTACTGACATATAACAATATCTCATCAGATCGCAGTTCCCAATTGTTCTACTGAAGCTCATTTGGCACTTGTACCTTTTCCGCATTTGATTGACTCGTGAGCTGAGGGCAAGCTGAAGTAGGCCTACGCATCTGAAAAGTCTCCCATTTGTTGTGGTCGTAAAGAGATATGGCCGTTCTGCGTCTTAAGTTTTTAATAAATACATTTTTGAACTCATTAAAATACTAAAAACCATTAAATAAAAATGTTGCATTGATTATTTGTAATAACTAAGCTTTTGGTTATTTATAACGTTTTATTAACTCCGACTAGCATATGAATGAGCCTCCACAAAAAAGGGACTGTTTGTTGCTACCGTGTGTTTTGAGTTTGAGCTCCGTCAAGTTAATTCTTTGTCGTCTAATTTTCTATTTTAAAATCAATTTTATACACCATCATTTTCGTTTATATAACGTGTGACTATATCCCCTCTTTAACTGGAAAATTAGTGTTTACTATTGTCATTTTGCATTATTGACACACTATTTTCCTAATTAATGCTGTTCAGTTGCTTTGACACAATCTGTATTGTTAAAAGCGCTATATAAATAAAGGTGACTTGACTTGACTTGACTATTAAAGAAGATTTTCACAGAATGATTTTGGAAATCATTCCCCCCCCCCATGTGTGGCGCCCCTATGCACTGCATATACTGCATACCCCGTTTTTGCACCACTGGTCGGAGCGGAACACGGAACAGGGTCTGACAAGTATAATGCAGTGTCTAGTAGCGTTATTCTGGATGTGTTGTTCTGTTGCTCAGCTTGAATAATACTTTCCACAATATTCATCTTTCGCTTCATTCTGTGCCCCATGGGCTGGTAGAAAGTGGTCTCCTTGCTATTTAGCACAGCTGGAAAACCGCAAGGAGGTATGTAAGATGATGACTGGCCAAATTAACCACAGGAAAGAAACGAGGACATTCACTATTCCTCAGAATTGGGGAAGTGGGTGTTTAGAAAGACAATGACCCACTAACGTGCATAATAATGAATTATTTGTGTGCTAAGAACAGTTAGAATATTCAATTTTAGTTATGCCTCCTTATTTCAAATACAAAATAATAAAAATCATAGTTTGATCAATTAAATCTAAGATTTAAAGGCAGCAGCAATTAACACAGTGTAAAAATGCTATTTATAGGACACAGTGTAAATAGTTGTAGCGTCTGGACCAATCAAAAACACAATTTTTCATTTGATTTAACAAATCAGTTATTCATTAGATTAACAAATCGTCACAGTCCCCTCACCCAATAAACTGGGTGCCAGGATGTCTGCAACGACCTTTCTTTCAGACAGACGAGACGTGCAAGTATTCAAACTTAGTCTTATTAATTGATACATTAGGTATCATTTGCACCTTTTTACAAAGGTGTGTTTGAACTAAGAATCTGATGTTTCCTTCAGGCGGTAGATCTGCTGAATATGCAAATGGTTCAATAACTTCATGTTCTTATTTCTCTTCTCTTTAAAGGGTTAAGCTTTAACCCTTTCCTATACCAACTGTATGCGTGTGTGTGTGTGTGTGTATGTGTATGTTAGACTAGTTTAAGTGTTTATGTAGTTAATAAAGTCTTACTTGTATCACACTTGACGTTGTTCATTGTTTGCTCATAACTGGAGTCCCTAATCATGCAGATTTATGCTGCAGGCTCTGTGTAGAGTTGTACAGTAAGAAAGTTATTTCCCTTAACCAGGAAATTAACGTTCTTAGAATTGACAGACAGTTGACCCTGAGAGGTCAAGTAAATATCTACAGTGGATCTAAATATTTATAATTAATTATAACTAGTTATGATTAATTATTCATATTTCCCCATGAGCTGATTCGCTACATAGTGGTAGATGCTACTTGAACTAAGCAACAAATAGCTTTTTTTTTTTTTACATCAAGTGCAAATAGTGATAAATGCTATTTAGTTTAAATAAAAGTAACATGCTATTTGTTCTAAAGGTAAAATACCTGCGCAATAGCTGGCAGAGTTAGTCAAAGTAGCCTTTGTAAAGTTGGGTATTTACGCAAGGTATATTTACTATGAAGGCAACTGACGATGTAAATATACAGGTATAACTATATTGGTATCACTTTAGAATAGCATGCATATCCACTAAGAGTTTTCCCTGAACAAACTCCTAATTTGCTGCTTATTAATAGTTAGTAAAGAAGTAGTTGTTAAGTTTAGGTATGGGGTGGATTAAGGGATCTAAAATATAGTCATGCAGAATAAGCTTTAATATGTGTTTTATAAGTATATTAATAAACAGCCAATGCATGTTAATAAGGAACTAGTTCATAGCAAAAATGGGCCCTTAAAATAAAGTGTTACCACATTATTTTATTTGTCTTTTCAAGGCATATTCTTTAAATTTACCCCAAATGTCTTGTATAATTCTTGATGTCTTGATGTCTGGGGTTTTTAATATTTTCAGTTCATCCTACAGTGCAGGGTAGAATTTAGTCAGAGGCATCTACATTTGGTTTATCATCGCTTAAGATGTTTCAGTGCTCACAAGTGGTTAAACTACTGTACCATATTGATTTTTACCCTTTTGTAGAGTGCTGTTAAAAATAAAAACTGTTTGAAGAAAATAATATTTAACTTTACTTCAAATGCCCAGACAGTGGTCCATCTATTTTCTGAACAATAACTTCAATGACTGAACAATAATTTAATTTAACTTAAAATATTGATATTTAAAGCTGCATGGATTAAACAATTACTTAAAAGTAGTCCGACAGAGGATTTTAGTTTATTTGACAACATTGTCTCTACATACACTGAAACAAAAATATATAATCACATATCACACATATACATGTCACACATACATAATTGTATTAAAATTAGTATCTTTTAATAATTTTAATAAAATACAAATTATAGATATACATATAAAACAGATATTTATAAAAAAAAAAAGTAATCCTATACATTGACATTTAAATAAAATGTGTGATGTACAATAAAGTGCAATAAATAGAAAATCTTTTAAAATGCAAAATAATACAGTTCAATCAATAATTTTCATCCAAAGGGATCTGGGTTTAAATCTGTGCCGATAACCTATTTCTGTCCTATTTCTGTCATATTTAAGTCCTATTTCTGGTGGATGTATTCACAGGAACCAATGTCACAGAATGCCGAGCTCTTTTGTTTGATACTGATTGAGGTTTGTTCTTTGCATCCAGGTACTTCATTGATTTTATGGCCCATGGTGAGGAGGGATTCGAACAGATTACTTTCCCACTGATTGTAAGAAACCTACAGAATGAACCAGAGCAAGCTATTAGGACAAATATCCTGGTCACGAACAATATCAGGTAAAATAAAGCTTTTATTTTACCTTTAGTTTGTCTTAATAATACAGAATAAATCTGCAAAAATCAGAATGGATTCTCACCTCACAGCTTCCACAGGGAACAAGGATTTGTGCTGGAGTGTGTAGCTAACCAGATTCTTCTGAGGAACTCTAGTATCTTTAGTAGTTAGACAGCTTGATCCTTTAACAACATCATCTATTGGAGATAAAAGGAAATTAATTTTAAATGTAAACTATCACTAAACAAGCAAACAAACAACAACAAACAAACAAAAAACTAGTAATAGCAGTGATGAATCCAGCAGCAATACATACAAGACTTTCTGAATATTGGTAAGAATGTGTGAAACCTACCTTGCATTGAGGACGAGACCAGAAGCCACAGCAGCAGAACTGCATAGAAACCCAACATATACGACTTCATTTTCTAGCTTGGTTGTCACCCGTGATGTGACCCTCAAGAAAGACGCTGTCTATTTAAGCTCAGCCCTGAACTGGGACACATGGAACAACCGCCCACCGATACGACTCCACTCTCACGCCACCACAGGCAGAAAACTTGGGTAATACTAAACAAACCACTACCCAGAACGTTGGTCAAGGTTTTTATTAATAATGACATATGGTCACATTACGTTTAATTGCTTTAAGGTGTAACAAAATTGTCCAATGAACTGATGCTATCTGTGTGCGATCCAGACACAACATTAAATCAATATTTACGTATTTATAAATCAGAGTCAGAAAGAAGAGCATTTAACACAGTCTGTATTTGAAACAGGTGATTTTAATATAATATTTAATATAATGTATAGTATCATTTATCTTTGACAAATTTAACTTTGCTGTACTTTTCACTCTGATTGATGTATTGCCTGATTTTTTTAGGTCATGGTGGTCTGCTTCTTTCCCCCCACCACATTTAGGGGTTTTTCTCATGCAAGCAGTATCAGAGTGCATATCAGATCCTTGCGGTTGAAAGATTTTTATTATTATTTTTTTAGCCATGTGAAAGTAATCAGTGTTACAAACAGTTATCTCAAAGTCAAAGGAGAGCATGATCCAAATGCCGTGTTTTATTAATGTTAAAAAAAGAAACAATTTAGATAGCAGAAAATAGAACTGAACATGTTCAAGATGAGACCCCAAAATGAACACAGGAACCTAGGCTTCGTAATTACAACTCCGGGTGCGTTTAAGTCATTTGGTCGGAGCAGTTTGGCAATGTATCTTTATTACAAAAAAAGCAAGAATTGTAAACTCTATTTGTACAAAATTATGATTAAAGAATGTAGATCAGTCTTTGCTTGATGTTTTTATTAAATTTGTGAAGGTTCTGTAATTGCATATTATATTGCAACTGTACGATACTGTCATATTTCATACATGTAACATCAATTGTTTTATTGTGAATTAAATACTGATAATTTTATTCACTTCAACAAATTTACCATCAGTACAGACGCTGCAGCCATTGTATCTGACATGCTTTCTCACTGAAAACCCCCATACTTGGAAACTCAGGCCTTCAAGTTTCCCACTCATAATTTTGACTTCGTGGTGCTGTTTATGTGCATTCACTTCCTAAATATGATCTTTCCATTATCATTATATACAAAGGAGTAATGGGACTAACAAGATGCACCTTGAAACAATCAACAGGGAAACAGGTAACACTACAAACTAAAAGTTGACATCACAACACTACACTCAGGTTAATGTAAGTGTCTATACAATATGTGCATTAGTAAAGCCCATATGTGCAGGTCAGGCCAGTGTCATAAAGATGATTATTTGTGTTCACAATTACATTCATCTTGCTAAGCAAAACAGCCTTGGCCATCCAGTTTTACCAGAAATACCATGCTGGGCAACCAGTTTCACCATTTCAGTGTTACTGATGAGCTCCATGACAGTACTGGTTCACCAGCTAGAATAGCACTTAATATAATTAAACCACCCTGGATCAGGTTGGGAATGTACGTTGAGATGGTTGAGATGCAAAACAAATCGCAATACAATTGGAGTAGGAGTTTATATGAATGTATCTCTGAGGGGAACTGACTGTCTTTAGAAACGTTTACGTGGTATTTTCTTTTAATCTTGCCTCTGAACGATGCATATTAAAGTAGAGCTCATAAGTGCAGCTCTGCTTTGTTTACAACGGTAACCTAGGAAACACTATATCATTGTTGTTCATAAGCGCCACCTGCTTACAGAGAGTGAATCTGCGTCTCATTCAGCTCGTCTGCTGTTTTTGTTCAGATATGTTTTATGTAGTATAGTTTCACAAAACTAAAGTCAGACCATTCTGTTTTTGCTTCAAATTTCAAAATTATACAGTCTAATTTAGATAAAAACTGCTCATGCTGCATGTACGCTGCATCGTTTGGATCATGATTTTGCAGTGGTTACCTCCAATTTTAACTGGAAAGAGCACAGACAAAGCCTTAGTTTGTTTATATGAAGTGATTTATTTTATTTGTGCAACTTATTTGATTTGAGGTTTGTTTTAAAGGGGTCATAGGATGCCCATTTCCCACAAGTTGATATGATTCTTTAGGGTCTTAATGAAAAGTCTGTAACATAGTTTGGTTAAAATTTCTCAATGGTAGTGTAAAAAACACCTTTTTTTACCCTGTCAAAAACAGCTCTTTTCAGAGCATGCAGTTTTGTAGCATTTTCCTTTAAATGTTAATGAGCTCTGCTGACCTCGCCCCTCTCTTTCGAGCTGCCTAGTCATCGTGA
>NW_015662011.1:18819-26021 GCF_001515625.1 Sinocyclocheilus rhinocerous | reverse complement strand
GCTACTGTCAATCAAACTATCATGGGAGGGGCCTGTGATCGGCTTGATTTGAGAAAGGGGTAAAGATTTGAGCAGATTAAAAAAAATACATGGGTGGATTTTTTTTATCATTTTAGGATGGTTGTGTACACACACTGCCAACACACATTTCAGTTCAAACAACTTGTAAAAGTGCATGTAGCATCATATGACCCCTTTAAAAATTCAATTTAGTTTTGTTATATTACAATTTCACAAAGAAATGTGCAACAATAGCCTAATAAAAGGACACATTTTCATTTACTGTATAATGTCTTCAATCTCATTTTGTAAAAGAAAATAGTGAGAAAATCGAATCGTGAAACCAAAATCGTGAATCGAATCGAATCGTGAGTTGAGTGAATCGTTACATCCCTAGTTGTCTATTATTGACACTGCTCATGCAGAAAAGTTAACTCATATTTATGGCAGCTAAATCTAAATTTAAGACCTCAATTTAAACTTCTCCCCTTTTAAGCAAAAGTAACCATTATTTATATATGGCTCATTCATGATGGTTGATGAAGTTAATAAGGGCTCAGTCTCTCCCCCTTCATCCCATGTCGGCCCACCCAGCTGAAATGTATCTGTGGTTTCAGAAGATCCTCTCCAATCCTGCTCCAGTGGTTTGGTTCTTGGGATTTCTGTTTTGTATGTTGAGTGTCCTCTTATGTCTATTTTCTGTGAGTTCTCCACTGGAGGAGGGCATATTGGTGTTGCAGAGCTGTAAATAAGCAAATGTACATATTAATAATTTTCATAAATTAATTCTAAATTTTGGTATGAACATTTTAAAATATCTTTAGACTAAACATAAATACTAAATAGTAATTGTAAAGGGTAATAAATTGCAATAGCGCACAAAGTTTTCTTGAACTTTGCAGTACATTTTAATGGAAAACTGCTTCTATTACATACAAGATCATTTATTGGCAAATTATTTAAATTCAAATAATTTTAATTCAAATGTCTGTTTATTACCTCTGAGCTGATGTTGTATTTGTGGTTGACATTTTCTTAGGAACCACTGTCACAGAATGATGAGCTGTATTGTTTGATACTGATTGAGGTTTGTTCTTTGCATCCAGGTACTTCATTGATTTTATGGCCCATGGTGAGGAGGGATTCGAACAGATTACTTTCCCACTGATTGTAAGAAATCTACAGATTGAAACAGAATATGCTGCATATACGCTGAACAAGCAGTCATAAACACTTTCAATTAGAGAAGTGGAAATATTCATCCATTTATCTATTTGAGATAGAGACAGAGATATGTGGAAGTAATACATTTTAATATTCTTATCTTTACCTCATCAGAATGGTGTAATAAATGAAGGATCACTTGTTTGTAGTATTCCTCATTTGTCTGCTCAGGGATTAATGTTAGTATAACTACCCTGCTAAAATCTGAATGGATTCTCACCTCACAGCATCTACAGGGAAAAGTAGTTTGCGCTGGATGGTGTAGCTAAGCAGATTCTTCTGAGGAACTTTAGTATCTGTAGTAGTTCGACATCCTGAATTTACAACCCCATCTATTGGAAATAAAAGCAGGACATTAAATGTACCAGTATATGGAAATTAATCACTATTAATGAAAAATATATTACTTAGTATCATTATCACCATCACCATCAGTAGCCAGAAATAAATCTGTATTTCTGACAAACATCTGGTAAGAAAGTGTAAAACACACCTTGCACTGTGGTTGAGAAGATCTGAGACCACAGCAGCAGAACAGCAGAGAAACGCAACATTTTCCCCTCAGTCATCCCGGTTATCAGACCAAAAAAGACACTGTCTCTTCAAACTCATCTTTAACTAATACCCAGGAACCTAAGGTGTTTCCGCACACTGACACAGCTGCACATCAACGTCATAGGCTAAATAATACTGGAGTAATACCAAACAAAACTACTAACCAAAATGCTGATAAGGGTAAAGACTCATCATCACAGAGTTCTAATGTCACAGAGGGTGTAATTAGACAATGACAAGCCAAGATAGTTATTTAGTGGATGTGAAACAAAAAGTCAAACAAACTGATAATGTATATCTGAGTGACCCAGATGTAAGACAAATATTTTGGTTTTTAATTTTGAGTTTGAAAGGAGAACATCAAACACAATCAGTATTTCAAATGTGTTAATAGCATCTTTACTACTGAGTCTGGTTGATGCATTTCCTGATTTTCTAGGTCATGGCGGCCTGCTCTTTTTCTCCAACCACAAATTGGGGTCTGTACTGTGTTGCAGTTATCACTATAGGCAACATATCAGATCTTTGTTGCTGAATGTAAAGGCTAATGAAAAAGTTTAGCCTTTTTTGTTTCTCCTTTGAATGTAGTACATCTGCGTATTTGAAATGTTGTTTTATTTGAACATTTCAACTGTTAATCAGCTTTAAATTTATTATTTGAATGTTTGATGTAATGCAAACCAAGAATTGGTACTTGTATAAGGAGCAGTTAGGAAGAGCAGCCTCCCACAAAAACCACTCAATCTAATAATAATTTAAATCATAGAGTCTCTAATAATAGAGTTAATAGGGTTTGCAAACGGAACAATCAAAACGAAAACGAGAAGCCAAAAAAAAAAAAAGGAAAAAAGGAAGAATGCAGCATCCTTTTGGATTATTATAGTTATTCACCAACTCTTAAATCATGCCTGTGCATATAAAAGACACGAGAAATGTGGGTTGATGTGGGGGTGAAAGTGGAAGTTTTTGTTTAAACCACATTTCCCATCGTTTAACACATCTTCTGAGGTCAAACTTGTGAATCAACAATTTAAAGCACATTTCAAACATCAATCTTGGTAAGGCTTTATAAGCCACCACAGAAGAAATATGTTTTTACTGTGACAAGAAGCATCTAATATCCACTAGATACTTAGGTTTAGTAAGTAGAAACACAATGGCGACCCCTAGGTAGTGCATCTAGAAAGATTTTTTTTTTTTCTTAGGTCGGAAGAGCGTAGTGGCCTGATTTGGTGTGCCAGAAACACTGTGTGCTGCTGAACAAAACTGTTGCATCAATTCATGTGAAGGTATGTGAGGCACATGGTCTCCAACAAGACTAAACACCAGATGACAATAACGCATCCGACTTCCGTCATAAGCTATATATATATATATATATACACACACACACACACACACACACACACAAATAAGACAAATATGTATTCAATACAATATATAGTTTTTTTACAAATGTATATAAATATAATTTTAGAGGCCTTTCAATGCTATTTACTAATTGCAATAGTTTGAAATGGGATCGGGGAACAACCCAAGACAGACCTGAACTTGGATCATCTACACATAAGAGCCACTTATGCATTGTGAACCAAAAAGCCATGATCTCATAGTATTTGTGGGTAACACAGAAATCTATTTAAATCCTGGATTTTCCAACAGCGGGCTACCATTTTCCCAATGAAGTCTAAAAAGGCAGACAGATAAAGTATCGCATCTGCTTTTTTAATGAATTCATCTATGGCTTGTACCCAACAAGTGGAAGTGGTGTCTTGTGGTTTCCTTATTTTAAAGGGACCGGACGATCACACTGATGACATAGATAATAAAGACAGTGAGTGGAAAAAGTGCAGAAAATACAATTAAAATAAATAGTTATATGATCAGTGATTAAGCTTGTGCATAAATTAATATATTCAGATGTATCAACGTCTTATATACGGATAAAGACGTGATTTAGCTACAGTATATTAAAGCAATAAGCCACAAGAGGCCTTTTTACTATGGTAAGGCATGTTTTACTGCCTAACGTCTTATATACGGATAAAGACGTGATTTAGCTACAGTATATTAAAGCAATAAGCCACAAGAGGCCATTCATTACAGCAATTTTACTATGGTAAGGCATGTTTTACTGCCTTCTAATGCCAATGTAACACACAATAGCTTATTGTTTTTATAAAACGCTAGTAATGGTAATATGATAAGAGAAGCCAATGTACAACAAACAGGTCAGAATTCAGGGTCATAAATATCCACTTTATAAACTGTATAACTAATTTCACTAAAGTAATAAACAAAACTCCATGAGTAAGAAACAGCTGAAAAATATTTGGTTATAGTGAGCAAGGAATAAATGTGGCCATGAAGATAATTCTAAATCTCAAGGAACCGTCTTTGCACAATGGGTTCAGATGAAGACATGACATGATTTTGGGTCATGCGAGGACTAGTATCAGTGTAACGTGAGTGACTGGAAATCTTGTGCAACTCTGATGTGGGTTTTTGTTTTCAGACGACTAATGCAACCAGCAAGTGCAGAGGACAGAGAAGTTTGGAATGTAATGTAAAGCACTCTTTAAGAAGAAAAAAAAATACTTCCTTTTCAAAAGTATGTAAAGCGTAATATTTATAGAAATACTACATATTAAACATATTAGAACTAATATTAGAGTGGCAAAAAAATGTGTGAGTCTTAATGCGTTTGGTAGCAAAATAACAAATGCAATTATGTTAAAGTCTTATTATTATTATTTTTTTAATTTGTTTTTAATCTGCTTGCTTAAAAAAACAATAGATATACTGTTTACAATTTAAGACAAACAGAATTCCGGGGCCACTATTTTATCTCAGACTCAGTACTGTGATCATTTCATAAAGTTATGCACAGTACACTGGATTGCATTGGTATATAATATGGTTGTCTAATATGGTACATATATTTCAAAATGTCTAAGCCAGTGGAAAGCCACTGCTTTCATACACTGTATAAATCTTTGTACCTTCACTAACTCTTGACTAAGTTTATGGAGGTCAGAATGTAAGTGCAAGGGTAAACATCGCACCTGATACAGTCATGATTTGAGTGGTTCTCTCTTACTTACTGAACACTGATATGATACTGTAGTTCTCCTGGAGCCTTCACATCCTTCCTTTTTTTCTGCTCTGATGCTGCCCTTCGGCAACAGGAAGCATCTGCTAGGATGTCCCTATCACGAGTCTACAGAAATAAGTAAAAACTGTTAAATCATTTGTATTTATTTATTGTTAAAAAAAGAAAAGCTGCAATCCAATATTTAATCACTGATTAAGAGTCTTTCCTTTCATTCATTCCTTAAGCACAGGATTGCATCATCAAATATCCGGACCAAAACCACAGAGTTAGCACAAATGCGGGAGGTGATTCTCCAGAAATCATTTATAAGGAAAAAAAAAAAAGAACGGCTAATCCAGCATAGACAGTTCCTCTTTTTAATGATATAAACAGGACCGGTGTGAGCGAGGTGTCAGTGAGTATCTCTAACCTTGCACTGGTCAGAAGATTCTGAAGACGGAGTCACTCACTCACTTATAATCCTCCTTGTGTTGATGCAGTCATGTAAGTATTCTCTTTTAGATAAATAATATCTGTTTTGTCTTATGCCAGCCATCCTTTTTCAAAAATATGTTGCTTCTAAATCTCTCTACCTTTCTTGGCAAACAGTTTCTTCACATCTGATGGTCCGAAATGCAACCACTGGAAGCAACGCTGGGTGAAGCAAAAAATCCGGGAGCTCTCAAAACTTCAAGGGTAAGTCTGAAAATTAAAATGCAACAGTAGTATTAAGAATAGCAACATAAAGGCTGTTGGATAAAATTTATTTTTCAATATAATCATGCTTTTTTGTTATCTTTTTTGTAGATAGGAGATGAAGAACAGAACTGTCTCTACACCACTCTCTACCTCATCCCCTTAAACACTAAAAATGCTTACACTGAGTATAAAAGGTTCTGCTGAAATGGACTTGTTCAAATATGCTGTGTATGCTGCATGTTATTTATTGTGATGTAACATAATTGTATGAAGAATTTATGTATTTATTCATCAACATTTATTTGGAATTTTACTAACAAATGGCATTTATTGTATGTACTGGATACAATCCATATGTTCAAAATGTGCTCAAATAAAAGGCTAAATAAAGCTGAAGTTGTGCTTGTCGTTACATTGATGAGTGATCAGGATAAGCTAGACTCAAACTTGCATTGGTTAGTTAAATGAATACAAGAAGCAAAAAAAAAAAAAAGAAGTCCAACTAATTTGAAGTGAAATTTGTACATTTCTGATTTGCAGTTTAATACGCATAAGATAATGTTGTCCCTGCTTGTGGTTATGCAGTGTCGAGTCTGATATTGAAGATTTGAGCATTACAGACTCAGCAGGTTTTGTTAGTCCAGCAGAGGATGTGCTTCAGATATGAACAGACCAAGTTTGAATGTATATGTCTGACTTTTAAATAACTACTTAAAAATCTGTAGTCTAATTATTATAATGAGAAATTAGTAGTTATTATTAATCATTTTAGTTACATACTAGAGATACTGGTCCACATTTTGATGGCATTTTCAGATTATACACAATACTGGAGTGGAACAGTTGTAAAGTTAAAGGCTTTCTCGTGTGTTTTGTCGGTTTTAACTCTAGGTGGCAGCACTCTCTAATAATACAAGCTGTTATTCTCATCTGGTGACTAAAAATCTGCTTTGTGCATAGAATTATCTTAATACATTAAGCTTAAATAGTCTCTCTTTCACTTTAATTCTCCTCCTATAAAACTCAGTAATGAGTCGCTTAATCTCATCAGGATAACGCTTCTTCTCAGAGCATGTTTGACGTGACACTCACTGGTATGCTAGCAACTTTTAGGAGTATCTTCAGATTATAATAACACAGCCTTGAAAGTCTTCTCTACGCTAATGAACTGATACAGAAATATCTAGAGCTATTTATTTCTTACTGACTTACTAAATTAACTGCATTTCATTCATATTTGACCAGTGAGTTGAAAATATAGGTTATGCATTGATGTTTCTCACTTACAGCTGTTGAACGATATTAAAATGAGAACACTTGTACCCAGACTACCTAAAAATGATGATCAGAAAGACCCAGCAGCTGGACATAATCTTTGATGCATTAAACACTCTCCAACAGATGGGCTAGTTTTGCTCTAAACTGCAGCATTATTAATATTCTTTTAAAGGGGTGGTTGACTGTTTTTTTTTTCTAGGCTTGATTGTGTTTATGGGGTGCAGTCTAACATGTGTTAATGCTTAATTTTTTTTAAAAACGAATTGTTTTTCACATAATTTACCTTTATTCCACACCGCTCTGTCCCTTCTCCTATAAATTCGCTGATCATTTCCTGCTTTTATGAAGCCCC
>NW_015662011.1:14736-18809 GCF_001515625.1 Sinocyclocheilus rhinocerous | reverse complement strand
TTTTTTTTTTCTAGGCTTGATTGTGTTTATGGGGTGCAGTCTAACATGTGTTAATGCTTTGTTTTTTTGTTTTTTTTAAAAAACGCATTATTTTTCACATAACTTACCTTAATTCTACACCACTCTGTCCCTTCTCATTTGAGCGCTCCGATGACTTCCTGTTTATATGAAGCCCCTCCCTCAGAAATACATGATGGGCTCTGATTGGTTAGCTGGTCCAGTGTGTTGTGATTGGCTAAAACGGCCTCTAGTGCGCGTCTAAACGTCCCACCCCTCACCTCAGCGGCATCTGCTCTGGTTGTATTGTAAGCAATGGCATCGTCTATATTGCTTATCAATTTGAGCCCGATTGAGACGCAGAGGATATTAGTGAAGAGGATGGCGCAGAACCTGTGCAAGCACGGCTCTTAATGGCCTGTTTTTGTTTGTTGTTGTCTCATACTTTTAGATACGCTGTTATTTGTACATGCTACTGCTTCTGTTAGCTTTTAATATACAGTTTTATCCTGATTAAAGCTTTAATACAGTACGGCATCAATCCATTTTTGTTAGAAGACAGAATTGCGATTCATATATGAATAGATTTTTACGTGCACCCCTAGTTTTCTTCCTCTTCTCTAAAGCAGCGCAGCATAGCCTCGCCCCCTTTGTTGCATGTTCCCGCCGGGGGCGGGGTTTGTCTTGGTTTGTGATGTCACAAACCCGGGAAGTAACTCGTTGTAGTCCCTACCAGTCGTTTTTGTAGGCATTAAACTGCCAGAATTTTAAAAGGAGATATCTTTGTTTGCATTGAACATTCAGCGCCGCAACATTGCAGATATTGTTAATGCTCAAACAGCAACATTACACACTAACTAACGTTAAAAAAGTGAAATTGCAATCAACCACCCCTTTAAATGTAAAGATAACTTCAGACTTTATTCTTGTGTAGTTCTGTTAGCACTTTGAAAGTGACATAGAGAAGGCCCTAAGATGTTGTCATTCATTTCTATCTGTATTGTTATCTTCATAATTAACTATTTATAATCTCAAACTGAGTTATGAGATATGATAAAAAAATGTGATATATGTGTAATTTGAGTTTGTATGTTAGGTAGGGCTTAAAAATTATCAGATTAGTATTTATGTGAAGTACACAAACACAATGATTAAAAAAAGACCGCTTCTAAATGAGTGGTAGAGAATATTCATCAGTAATTAATGGCAATCAGATGGATTATTAAAAACAGTTATCTGCAAAGCTGCATTTTAGAAATTTACATTTCATTCCAACCACTTTGAGGTGCTGTAATACTGCATATTTCTTTATTTTCAGTCTTGGAAAGACAATAAAATTAAGGTAGGCCTATTGTTTGGACTTAAAATATGAAAACATATGAAATATGAAAACAAAAGGATAGCTACAGTAAATATACAAGGATGTTTGTTAAGTTCACTGATATAACGATACATAATTTGTTCTTCTTATCTGAGATGTGTGCTGCGTGCTGCTCACACCCTTTCCTCCTTATTGCATTTAGTGACTAATCATCTTGCAATATCCATGATTTACTGCCCTCAATGAAGTCAGGCTTTTCACATGACCAAAAGTACATCCTCAAATGTTCTTTTCTGTGAAAAATTACTGCATCACTGACTGAGGGTCTTTCCTTTAATCTATTCCCAAAGCAAATAATTGCACCATCAAATATCCGGAATAAAACCACTAAGTAAGCATAACTGAGGGAGAGTGTTTCTCCAGAAAGCATCATGAAGACCTATGCAATTCTGACACTGTAACGGGGCTGACGAGACGTGAGACGTGTGGATCCATCTGCAAGCTTTATTAAAGAGACGTGGTAAACAGGCAGGGTCAAACAATGGCAAACAGGTATATGGCGGGCAAAACACAAGAATAGTCCCAGGGCTAGCGTAGGTCACCGATCGGCAGACAGAATCACAGGGGCGAGACGAGAGGGAAAAATCCAGGAAAACAGGCAAAGATCAAAAACCGCGAAAACAGGCAAGGCAAGGCAAAACAAGGAAAACACAGAGACTCGGAATGGGGTACGGGCTAAACAATACTCAGCAGAGAATGGTGGTTTGAGTGGGTGTTATATAGTGAGTGAGGTGATAAGCAACAGCTGTGTGCAATGAGTGCAATCAGTGCAGTGTGCAAACCGTGCAATGAATGATGGGATATGTAGTCCGGGGTGCTATGCAACAGTTTGTGTTGTGCGAGAGTCAATGTAATGGAAAGGGTGACCTCTGGTGGTGAATAAACGGAAGTCCATGGACCGAATTCGTAACACTTGGCCACTAGCTGTGGTATTTTTAAAGTACAGTTTTTGTAATCTGATGCAAATCTACTTTAAATTCAATCAATATTTCTTCATATGATATTCATTCATTCATTTTCAGTGTATTTTACTCTGACTCAAAAACAATATACATTTAGTTGAAGAAAATCAAATTTTAAAAGACAATAAAATACTAACTTAAGAAAAACTATTTTTGAAAAACTAAACTGTTCAACATTTAAAAAATATCTTAAACATTTAGTCATTAGATTTATTATAATACATTATTAAATCAATAATCATAAGTAGCAAATATCTACCATTTTTTGTTTTTAATTTAAATAATGTATTATATATTTTTAATTCAATACAACAACAAAAAAAACTTCACGCAAGACATTACTGAAAGTAATAACTTGTTAATGAAGGGTTCATCAGACTGATTCAAATTGGTAATTTAAGCTTTAAAAAAAATCTGACTCTAAAGAATCATTTGTTTGTAAATCAAAATGCACTGGTCATGCTGCATGTTTTTAATTCACTAAAATAAATAAGAGTAATTTGTTTGTGAATCAGTAGATTGACTCAGTAACCGCATTGAGGAATCATTCAATGAATTAATTTACAAAATCATATTTAAATAAGTAAATTAAGTCTTTCTGCTCAATTCATTTATGAAATATGTTTGCGAGTCGGACTACAGTAGTTGCGCTGTATGTTTTTGATTCACTAAAAACAACTAGATCCTTTTTTGTTTGTGAATCAGTAAGGGAGTCAGATGTTGATTCAGTAACCATTTTGATGTATACAGTAAATTCCTTCAGCGAAAGATTCATCAGACTGATTCAAACAACATATTTAAAGAATTTGTTTGCAAATCAGACAACAGTGGTTACACTTCATGTATTTGATTCAATAAAACAGTCAACTCATAGCACGCTCATGAATCAGTAAGGAAATCAGATGTTGATTCAGTAACCGTTCTGATTGATTCAGTAAATAAATTCATTGAAGGATCCTTGACTTGAGACTTGAGTCTTTTTTTTTAACAATTCATTTAAAGAATTAGTTTGTGAATCGGACTACAGTGGTTACACTGTACACTGTAAAAAAAATTCCGTAAAATTTATCGTAAAAACCCAGCAGCCGGAATTTTACCGTAAAAAATACGGTAGCAACATTTTAGGTTTTACGGTTTTAGCTTAAATTTACAGTTAAATACCGTAGTTTCATTAACTGATATAATGATAATATACCAACCTATTGAAGTACTGAAATCTGTTTTGTACCTTTGTAATACACTGATAACCACCAAATGCAGGTGGTGATGAGAAAGTCACACGATGAACCAAAGCCCATCACAAGCAGCTTTTAAATAATAACATATATAGAAGGTGCACAGTGTCATTCACACAAACGCTAAACACCATCATGGTAACACACATGAAACTGAAATAATGCAATAAACATTCATTAACAACATTAGGTGTAACGCACAACCCTAATATACAAAACTGATAAGAAAAAAACTAAGAAGAAACATAGTTATTTCAACAAAAAAACATCAAATTTGAAATGTAACGCAGGGAATTCTGGAAATGTCAATTTACGGTTATTCACTGTAAATTATACAGTCTTTTTCACTCCCAAAAACGGTATACTACCGTAAAATTAATGTCCAATACATGTAATGTCCAATACAGTTTTTCACCGTATATAGTAGGGGAATTTACCGTTAACCATTTAACAGGATTTTACTGTAGCATTTTTACAGTCTTTTACCATTAAATTCAC
>NW_015662011.1:3926-13280 GCF_001515625.1 Sinocyclocheilus rhinocerous | reverse complement strand
TGTCACGGGGCTGACGAGACGTGAGACGTGCGGATCCATATGCAAAGCTTTATTGAACAGAGAGGTCAGAAACACAGGCAGGGTCCGACAGTGGCAAACAGGTATATGGCGGGCAAAACACAAGAATAGTCCCAGGGCTAGCGTAGGTCACCGATCGGCAGACAGAATCACAGGGGCGAGACGAGAGGGAAAAATCCAGGAAAACAGGCAAAGATCAAAAACCGCGAAAACAGGCAAGGCAATGCAAAACAAGGAAAACACAGAGACTCGGAATGGGGTACGGGCTAAACAATACTCAGCAGAGAATGGTGGTTTGAGTGGGTGTTATATAGTGAGTGAGGTGATAAGCAACAGCTGTGTGCAATGAGTGCAATCAGTGCAGTGTGCAAACCGTGCAATGAATGATGGGATATGTAGTCCGGGGTGCTATGCAACAGTTTGTGTTGTGCGAGAGTCAATGTAATGGAAAGGGTGACCTCTGGTGGTGAATAAACGGAAGTCCATGGACCGAATTCGTGACAGACAGACAGTTCCTCTTTTTGATAATATAAACAGGGCCGGTGTGAGTGAGATGTCAGTGAGCGTCTCTAACTCTGTACTGACAGAAGATTCTGAAGACCCAGGACCTCAGCAAAGAACACAACATGCAGCTCAACCAGAAGATGATGACGAGTCTTGCTGCCATTGCTGTCATTATGTCAGTGATGATTATGGGGACGAGTAAGTATCTTCAATATTTTACTTCAGAATTGATCAGTGCTGTTTGACTTATTGAAAGTTATTTAATAAAACTCATTAGATGGACAAATCAAGCCTATTGAATGCTGCACAACCGTCTCCACCAAGGAGATTACATTACCTATAACAGGATTCAAACTTCAGAAGAGTAATCCTCCTTGTGTCAATGCAGTCATGTAAGTAGGCCTATTCTCCACTAGATAATTAATGTTTGTTTTGTCTTTACAGCATCGCCCTTTTCAAAAATGTCATTTCTAAATCTCTCTACCTTTCTTGGCAAACAGTTTCTTCACAACTGAAGGTCCGAGATGCAGCTATTGGAAGGAGAGCTGGGTGAAGCAAAAAATCCAGGAGCTCAAAAAAATTCAACTTCAAGGGTAAGTCACTGATGAACATACACTGATGCAAGAGAAATGACATGAAATATAAAAAATTTAATTAACAACATAATTACTGTCTGATCAGAAAGAATGAAAATGCCAATTTGTTCTCTTTTGCTCAGATGGGAGATGAAGATGAACAGCACTGACTCTGCACCTCTCTCTTCAGCCTCTCCATACAACTCTACATCTGCTTAGACTGCAAAAATATATTTGATTCATTTTCAAAGTGTATATCAGTTTTATTTATTGCAATGTAATTTATCATTGTATACAAAAAATGTGTTAAAAGATGTATTTATTTGGTTTTCCAAAAATTTGGAGCTGTAATAATTTAAAATGAAAAGCCATTTATTATACTGTATAAACTGATAAACCAGCTCCTATCCGTTACAGTCTATATTTATGCAATGAAATTGAGAGTTTTAGAGAGAAATCTGTAAAAGGAGAATTATGC
The DNA here is from genome assembly GCF_001515625.1 of Sinocyclocheilus rhinocerous. Taxonomy (NCBI): domain Eukaryota; kingdom Metazoa; phylum Chordata; class Actinopteri; order Cypriniformes; family Cyprinidae; genus Sinocyclocheilus; species Sinocyclocheilus rhinocerous. The sequence continues at coordinate 11,705 of NW_015662011.1, read as the reverse complement.
TCAAATAAAAATAATGACCTAAAATCTTTTCATTGGCATTCACTGCATTAATTGCTGGGTAAAATGCTTGACAAATATCCAAAATAAATGATCTTAATATGATTTGTGAGAGCGACATTGTAATATTCTCATAATTGAGAATAGTAAAGTAATAGTAATAGTCATTTACTTTAATAGTAAAGTAAATGAGGACTGGAAAGTGTTAAATTTCAAATAAATTCTGTTGTTTTTCTATTCATCAGATAACTCTGAAAAAAATGTAGCACAATTTCCACAAAAATAATGTTAAGCAGTGCCGCTTTCAAAATCGATAAAAAATATGACCAAATGAGCATATTTAAATGATTTCTGAAGGATCATGTAACACTGAAGACTAGAATGGGTGCTAAAAATCAGCTTTGCCGAATAAACAGCATTTTAAAATGTATTAAAATAGAAAATAGTGCTTTAAAATTGCAATATTTCAAAGTATTGTATTTTTTTGACAAATAAATGTTGCCTTAGAGAGCATAACGGACATTAATAAGTTTTATAGACCACACATTTTTCAACCATATAGTGTGAGTAAGAAATACAGTATCTGATTAGAAAATCCATTTAGAAATAGTGGGGATTTATGGGGTATATAAGCCTAAAGCCTTTTTTCAAATTCACTGAATCCAAATTCATTTTTCATTCATCAATAAGCATGCATTATACACCTCACATTTTATTTATTTATTTATTTATTTATTTATTTATTTATTTATTTATTTATTTATTTATTTATTTATTTATTTATTTATTTATTTATTTATTTATTTATTTATTTATTTATTTATTTATTTATTTATTTATTTATTTATTTATTTATTTACGTAACTCACGTTACTTGTAATGCGTTACCCCCAACACTGCACATAGGTCCATAGTGGACAAAAATGTCCATGTCAAAAAACTGTCATAAAAATTTGAAGCTTGGGAGCACAGAGTTAAGTTTGGTCTCATTTTAAAGAAGACCCATGGCAGATTATTGTTGAAGTAAAAAAAGTTTAAAAAGTGAAACCAAAAAAAAAGTTCTAGATGTTTAGGCTTATGAAAATGATTTATGAACGATGTTTTATATAAAATATATATTTTATGAAACATGTTGAACTCTATACCTGCTAGAAAATCAAAGCCATAAATCTAAACAAGTTGTATTCCAAATTTGAGGTTGATATCTCAAAAAATTAGCTTTCAGTAAGATTTTTTTTGGGCGCAGTACCAAATTTACCCCATTAGATGCCAGCAAAACTCTGCTGGTGCACACAGTGGTTGGCTTTGTGATTTGCAGTAGAGTTTTTCTCTCTCAAATATTACAAGAACACACACAATTTTTTTTTATGACACACAAACCACACTCTGACATCCATACCAACACACCCACACAATTATAGCTGCATTATTTATCCAATTGGCTCTATAATATGCAGAAGCAGAAAACAGGAATTAAGCGAGTATTTGCTTTACAGGCCAAACCTGAAAAAAATGGCACCATCTGGTAAAAAATAGTAAAAAATTAAATTTTAAAGCCTTGCCAACAGAATGAAAGCATATTAACAAAAATTGCATCATTTTACAGTTAAATGACACTGCGATTAAAAATAGCAATTTTAATGGGTTTCAATGGGGACATTTTTGTCCTTAAGGTCCTGAGAGAAACCATTTTTTGTACCTAGTGCAAAACAGATTTATTAAAGGAAATTGAAGTGAAATAGTAAAATTCCAATAAAAATACAATAGGTAAAATTCCAGTAAAAATACACATCTGTGCCAAAATGTATGCAGTTGGCAATAACACAGGCAAAATTATCAAAAAAACTAAACTGAAAAGGACAAAAATGTCCAAAAAGTCGCACAAGGGTCATTTAAATGCATTGTTACATTATAAATGTCTACTGCCACTTTTGGTCAATATGCATCCTTGCGAAATAAAAGTATCAATTTCTTAAAAAGCAAAAAAAGCACTTACCCCACATGTTTGAAATGTAGTGTATATTTATTATGATTGAGAGTTGGTTTTTCCTGAACCACAAACTCTCAAATGGACATTTTAGCCTTTCCACAAACTATAACACAAACTATATACACTTTAACTTCTTAAAAATTGTACAGAACTCAAAATGAAAATATGCAGTTATTTTTCTTCTTTTTGTCTTTACACAATCCCAGCTGCAGATATCAAAGAGGGATCTTAAACAGGAGAAATTCTAGTTAAAAAGAGCAAGATGGAGAACTATTGATCCCTTATCCCGAAGGTGTCCGCCGTATGCAGATGTCCCAAACGTGCACCAGAGAAGGGTAAATGAAGCCCTTAAATGTGCAATTGACAATAATGAGCTATCATTACTCAAATTACAGCAAGCACTGATTGGGTTTAAAGTAATGAAGAAAACAACATGATCAATCATCATCAGGTTCTGAGAGTGTCGGGGTGGTGGCCGAGCTCTGCACCCACAATGCTGGAGCAGAGCTCCATCTTCAGGAGCCAGACTGGAGCAGATACAAGAGCCCTCCAGCACACGAACACATGTGAACATCCTTTATGAGATTACAGTCGAACCTCAGATGCTGCCCAACACGCAGAGATCATATATATGGCAGACGTCCACCTTTGTCAACTCACTGAGGCAAGTTTGTTCTCCTCTGTTATTGTCGTCAGTGCGTTCTTGCCCTTAGTAAGTTCATGTATCCAAATGACTATGCATCAAACTTTAATCACTCTTAAAAGATAATTCACCCAAAAATTAAAATTCTGTCTGCTTTTGCTCAAACCCAGTATTTTTTCCATACAATGGAAGTCAAAGGTCACCAAAACTGTTTGGTTACCAACATTCTTTATAATATCTTTTTGTGTATTTCGCTGAAGAAAAAAAAAAAAAAGTTGTACAGTTTTGGAATGACATGAGGGTGAGTAAATGATGACAGAAGTTCACATATTTGGGTGAACTATCCCTTTAAGAAATAATTATAATAATTCATTATCTCTATCGCCCACCATTTATTTTAAAGGCTCTCTCTCATCATTGTTGCCTGAAGATTAAATTGCTTTCGAAAAGGATATATTAAATAGTAGCTTTTTATAATCCAGGTTTTAGCTAATGGTTATACTGCAAAAGAACTTGCACCACCTATTATCATTTTAATACTCCATCACACTTATTTCAATCTGACTGCTGACAAAATTATTTCTTAAATAAGTAGTCTTAGGAAAGAGAAAGTCATTTATGCCACAGTTCACCAGCCATTAACTTCAAAAAGATAAGGGAGTCACATAATGGAGTGAATTTAAGTCATATTAAGAGGAATATTCAGATGATGGCCAGCCAAATGCGTGTGGTAATTAAGTGATTAAGAGAAATCAGTCTGGTTAATCACAATCTGCACATGGACTTCTTGAACATTTCGCCTCTACACTCTTTTGACGTTCTGGAACAAAGTTTTCTCGCAGATCCATTGGTGGCCCGGCATTAGTGTGCATGAAGGCTTCTGAAGTTGCCATCATCAATAATGAGGCCTCATTTACACAAATTACTCCGAACGCTGATTAGGTATTATCTAACGGCAAGGGCCACCTCGATCAATCATCATCAGTGCATAGAGCGTCAATGGACATCAAAAGGTTAACCCAGATCCAATGGGCCCCTGGCAGTGTCAGCACAAATCACTACGGCAGGGCCGCCACGCTGTCGATAGAGCAGCTAGACAATTAGGTAATGATTAAAATAGCTGCACACAGGAGTCAATAAGAAAATGAGCCATCCCGGCATAATTTTAGAATGATTTGTTTACCAATCTATATGGAAGCAGGAAAATAGGCACTCAAGTGCAATGATTGAAAGCTGGGCCTCCCTCCTGAGTGTCACTATCGTGAACTTTTCAGAGTCGTACTTTGTAATGTGGTTGAGGTCTCTAATTGAGAGTTGTTTGCATGAGAGGCTGTTTCATAAACGTTGTAAGGTTTTGCTTTACTCTGGAGTGTCTAACATTGATATATGCTCCTTGTTCAGGAGTTACTATCTAAAAGCTACATAAGTAGCATAACAGTAATTTTATAATAGTGTAGCTTTACCAGTAACAAGCAGCTTTATCTAACAGGTACAGTAACTGCTTAGTGCAACCAAATGCTAAATCACTGTTTTTTAATTAACTAGCCATTCCGAAGAGGCATTTGTCTGTATTATTATCCACTGGGACCTGATGTGAGATCCACCAGTCAGATAGTTTGATTGGTTAAATAGAGAATATCTAGTGGTATTTTTGTGGGTTCTTGAGCCCCCGAGCACCCACTGGATTGGCTATGTATGCTATTAATGAATGTGATGCATGTGAAATATTAGATATGTTCAGAGTTTATTTGTTACATGCTCAAAGGGGTGGCAATGACAGGTTTTTTTTTTTTTCTCACAAGCTCTGCAGATATCAGTTTCTTCCCCCTAATGCTGTGCATATTGTTTTTTTCAGCCTTTATGTGAACCTTTTCTTATGTTGATCAAAGCCATTTTTGTTTAGCATGTACTAAACATGTCTAAGGTGTGATGCATGTTGTCTGGGCCACACACATTGTGTGTATGTGTGTGTTTGTGGCTGACGTGTGTAGTCGTGGGTCAGAGCTGCTGTTTGGAGGCTTGCGGAAGAGAACACAGTTGGCAGTCATCATGCTGGAATAGAGAGGTGCTAATGATGACTGTAGCAGGAAATGATGGACAGGATCACGTCTAAAAATAAGAGCTTGATTGGAGTGGGAGTGTTGTTTAGATCTTGACATGAAATATAGAGAACGGTCTGTGAACTTTTCAAGACACGGTCTCCTACTTCTTACATAACCTACGGTTCAGCGTGCTAGAAACATTTGCACAATAGAGTATTCATTCAAATAAACTTTTATATTTACAATATTGTAAGAAATGGTAAATGCCAAAATGCCATTCCTCATTTCAATTAACACGTTTCTATAAATATGACAACATGGAATGTGAATTTAAATGGCTTCGTTTCCAATCATGCTGTCGGTGTCCAGGCAGTCAATTTCACTGATTTGAATAAGGAAATGAAATGCCATCTCGTCACCCACAGTGTTTGACTAGTTTCTTATACACTAGGAAGGGGTATGAACACGTGTCATCTAATTTTGGGTATTATTTGCACTGCATTGTGGAGGAAGTGATGGCAAATATGAGAGTGAAATGAGAGAATAGAAGGTCTTGCTGGGGTCATATTGCATATCTTCACCTGCACACAAAACAAAACTGTCTTATTTTGTGGCCTTGTCGCTATAGTTCTTAACTGAAAAGAGTTATTCATCATTTATATTTTTCAGCTGGCTGAAGGAAAATCTCCTAGAGGTGGTTATTTACTGTAAGACTCAAAGTGATACATATTTTTTGTTCCAGGAAATAGGAGTAAATTGGCACAAACATCCATTTGCTTTTTTTTCTGGTAATCTTTGTGAAACACTACCCCATTGGACAATTGTAATCACAATTTTTGCATCTAAATCTAAAATGGAGTAAAGAAAGGGGATAATTGCTTTATGGAGTGGCAGCTTTGCTGCTTTCCTTCCTCTTCTAATACACTTGGATGGCTCAACAAGGTACTGAGATATTTTTTTGTCTTAAATTGCTTGAAAGAGAGCTTTGCACTCTTCCTGCACACTAACTGCTATCAGAAACGGAAGCTCCAACGCCCTTTGGTTGAAATCCAGTGGTGATAATTTCATTGAAAACATGTTTTGCGAGGAGAAAATAGCATTATTACCTAGTTAGGTGGATTATCTTGTCCAAAAGGCCTTTGATGTGTGCACAATCACTGAAACACAGCCTCTGATCTTTGGGGGCCAGAATGAGTGGATCAGATACAATTGGGGGAAAAAGCCCTTCATTTCAAAGATCACAATATGAGGTCTATAGCTAAATCATATCACAAGGAAGCTCAGAATCCCCTGGCATCGGAGAAAGTGAACCCAAAGATGTTCACATTCTTTATGGCTTTATTTTCTTTATTAATTCCTTATTTTATTTGAGTTTGCTGAATGAGGTCATATGGATGGCTCATTTTGTTGATCTCTGACAAGACACTAACACATTTTGTAAGGTTAACTGTAAAATATTAGATTTAATTCAATTAGCATTGCATATTTAATGTAACACCATTGGATCCAGTCGCAAGATTTTTACTTTTCCTTAATACAAAGAACCTTATTAGATAGATAACTCTTTAAAGCAAATGTGCCGTACACATAATGAACAAACAAGAATGAAAATTTCCTAATTCCACATAAAATGAACTGTAGTATGATGACTCTTATCCTCTGCCCAACATGAATCTTCCTTGTGCTCTGGTTTGATTGTAACCGAGGACTTTTCAGCAAATAATCACTATTTAATCTGCTTCCTCTAAGATTATCTGACCCCTCACCATTCTCATTATATCTGAGTCTATACACAGTGTAAGCTGTTCTGTGAAAGCTGTTACCCATGTCAGCTGGTGGTCTCTTGTCCTCTCTGCCTCGATCAGAGCAGGGGAGCGGCCACCTCTCTGTGTGTATCCTCATCTCCAAACGGACTCCTCCCGGTAGGGTCCGCTAAATGGATAAGATCTAATAGCCTGGAACAAACACTGTGGTCACCTTCTCTAATGGATGCCAGTGGGGAAGTACACTAATTCAGTATGATTTGAAGAAGATAGGAGAGGATGTTTTTTTTTTCTTTCAAATGCCAAGCATCACGCTGTTCCTGCTCTTCAGTGCTCAAATACGGTTACAAGTGTTATTACTCCCACCATTTAAGAGGGCCTGATCCGGAGAGATTATTACATTAACCACAGGGCACTAGTTTTCTATCTGGGAGGATAGTTGTCACTCTAGGGGTTGTGCACTCTGTTAGAAGATCATCCAAGCTGTTGCCTCTGCTTCTTTTGATGGCAAGTGACTTACACAGGTTATGGCCTGATTTGAACGTGTGGTTTTATAGTTGTGCTATCTTTTATAAAGGAATGAGTATATTTATTTAATTGTTACAGACAGATCACTTAACCCTAGAATGCATGATCCAACGTCCAAAACCAGTCTAAAGTTTGGGATGCTTACTCATGGGTTAATGAAAAACTTTCTTTCAGTTATGTTTACACTTTGTAAGAGGAATAATATGCGATAACCACTTTTTTGGGGGTAAAAAATAATCAAATGAAATAGAAATAAATAAAATGATCACTAAAATTTTTTTATATTCTTTATGGTTGTCTTTTTTCACTCTAAATATGAAATTGAGATCACCACAAAACAATTTTTTCAGTAATACACAGCTTGTCTTTTTATAATAACAACAGAAATAATAAAAATGATAATATAATTATTATTATTATTATTATTATTATACTTGTTTTTGACAACTTGCGACAAAAAAGGAGCAAAAATAATGTAGGATGTATATAGGTAATTTTGACCTTCTTTACAAAGACTCTGGGTAATAATGCAAAAATGTTTTTTTTTTTTTTTCTGAACCAAAGAAAAATGTAAATATCATTGTTTATTCAAAATAGAATAAAATAAATTACATAAATTACAAAATACATAAATAAAAATAAAAAATCAGAACATCCCACCCTGTCAAGTCACTTTTACTCTATGATTAAAATTGAATAACTTTTTACAAATAAATGTGAATTTCTTTCTACTACTGGAAGCAGGCTTTTTACTCATTTAAAACACAATTCTCCATTTCTCTTTAGGAGTATTGTAAGAGTCTTAATTAAGTAAGT
>NW_015662011.1:0-1501 GCF_001515625.1 Sinocyclocheilus rhinocerous | reverse complement strand
AAGCAAGCGCAGACACTGACAAGATACGCGATACAGAACGAGACCAAACGTGATATCAGCACGTCTCCACACAGTAAACAAAACAAGCGTTTCCTAGCAACGACAACTGCACTAAACACTAATGAGACAAGTAAATACACTTACAAGCTGCTTTTAACTTCCGCTGATAAAGACTGCTTCTCTCAAAGACTATTTCTTTACACGGTTTTCTGCTGGCGCTTGAACACACTTTCCTTATTTTCTCCGCAACAAGTGGCCAAGCAAACGCATGAGCAAAACGAATGGAGTTTATGCATAAAACAGCGAGTTTATGCTGATGAAATAGTTAGAGAAGGCTGTCCTTTCACCGGAAGATCAAGTTATGGCAGTTTGATTAAAAATTGAGGTCAAGAATAATTATTAAAAATGAAATATTTGGATGAATCATTTACAGTAAAATCAATGACATGCATTTAGCATAGCAATAAAGATGGGTGAATTTTCATTTCACGCTGACTTTAAAGCAGTATGAGCTTTCTGAAATGGTTATGAATAAAAATGAAGACATTAAAGACTTTATATTACAATAAATATGTGTTGCTATGGTTACGGGTATTACCCAAGGCCATCACCATAAGGATATTGACTTCAGTCCATACAGACAATATTCGATCTGCTCCTTTTTAATTTTTCAATTCAGTAAATGACAGGGGAAAAAAATCATTAACACAATCTTTGATTCAGAAATTAGGCTTGCTACATGTTTATATTTTCTTTGGAAAGTGTCTAAAGCCGGGCTCACACTGTGCGGTTATTAATAGTCCTTTGCGATTGTTGCTTGTCACACTATACGAACATGATCCCCATGTCACACTGTAGGATCTCAGTTGTCATAATGTCAGACTGTACAACAGTCAAGATTCGACAAAATCGGATGAACACAAGAAGACTTGTCTGGAGTTTTACGTCATCAATCCGTGACCCGTGTTCTCTTGCTATAATGGTAGCTAGCAAACAAAAGCAATATGTAGCGTTAGTTTTGTTTATTACATGCCTTGATAATAAAAACAAAAAAAAAACGAAGACGACGTGTGTGGAGCAAGTCATGGCTGGGTAAAAGAGGACTTTATGGACTTCCAGTTCTACAGAGTGAACTTGAGGTAATTTTGTTATTCGAGTTTAAACATCCTGCCCCTTAATAAATAAACAGTTAATAATAAATAAGTTTTTCTTCCTTTTGTACTGTCCACCTGACTCATTTCAACATTTTCACTGAGGTGGTTTGAAATTGTCGCGCTAATTGCGTTATCAGGTTTAGCGCTCTTATTGGTTCTTGGTTTGATGGTCGTCGTAGAAGTCACACTGCAGGAAAGTGTCTGAAATCTTCTGACACTGCCAGAATTTAATCGGAGGAAAAAATTGATCACAACGGCCATTAATCGGCTGTCGGCTGTAGGTGAACATGTCAAACCAGCAATCTAAGACAACAGATTTTAGCCTAGGATTATAGGAATCTTTTAGG
>NW_015662010.1:151789-153414 GCF_001515625.1 Sinocyclocheilus rhinocerous | reverse complement strand
CACTAACAAAAAAAATCGGAAATCGGAATCAGCCAAGAAAATTGCGATCGGTGCATCTCTACTATAAATAATTATACATGATAAAAAGAAGGCTTCCAAAAGATCGGTATCGGCAGATACTGCTTCGTGTGATCGGCCCAAAAAATCCTGATCGGAGCACCCTTAGTTTGCAAGAATAATAGAGTGCAACAATCTTGTTTTGGAAGTAAAAATCTCATTCATTCTTTTCATAGGACAATTGATTTTGAACAATAACTTTTAAAGACAGACATACTTAGATCTACAAGGTTGTTATGAAGTTGTATATGCTTTTGTATAAAGCCATCAGCCATTTCAACTTATTTTAAATAATCATGTTTATCTGCAGAAATCTTAGTGAAATTACCCAGAGAAATCCCACACCCACACCAGTGAGGCACTGCATATTACATAGAGTCGGTATTCTTATGTACTCAAACTACTAGTAATATGCATTTTTCCCCAATAAAAATAAAAACATATTGTGTATATATATATATATATATATATATATATATATATTATTTCAAACTTAATTATGCCCATTAAAATGTATTTTACAAGTTTTAGTTACTTTCACTGTTCATTTTTTGCTCTGTGGTACATCATCTTTAATTTAATAGCATTAGAGCTGCTCCATTGCAACGGCTCAGTACTGTAATCATGCGTTTTGCTGTAATAATGCAGTGAACCACTCGTTATAAATCTTTCGGAAATATAAGTAGTGTCTTTTTCATCTGAAACATGCTGCGATTTATGTTCCAAAGTGACTCATATAATGCAGAAACGCTCATGAAGCAAGCAAGCAAAACATGCGCAACGCGCGCATATATTTGTATTGGTGCAGAATGAGAGGGACAAGTACAGTACAGCCTAGTGCATTTCACACTGGCTGATAGTTTCACTTTTGCCGTGTCATGTATGCTTAAGGTTAAAAATAAATGTTGTTTATAGTGAATGGCCCTATAAATGTTGTTTTATATTTAGGATTTCGTTTTAATCCAAATGATGCGTGTGCTAAGTGAGTGAAAATCAATAAAGATCATGCAACAGAAGTGTGCTCTCTCTCCCTACCGTTAAGTAACTTGTGCATTGTTTTACTTGTTTTTGACGTCCGACTGAACTACAAACTTTCCAGTGATGTCTGTGAGAAAGGGATATTAACTCGACAAGCTTGCGCATGTGCACCGCCATGCGCTCAACCCACTCTGCGTGCTTTGCTTATCAGCTCGCGCACGTCAGCTATACAGGCATTAATACTGAATGTTTAACATTATATTCATTGCATACATATACTTCGTAGACATCCGTAATCTCTAATAACCATTCTGCTGTCTGTTGTTCTGTTGTCAGTGTTTCTTTGTCTAAATACTGCACTTATCATATGCTGTGTGGTATCGGCGTTTGGTATCGGGGCATTTTAACGAGTACGAGTACAGGAGCTCAGTATCGGGCCCGATACCGATACCAGTATCGGTATTGGTGCATCCATAATTATTAATATTTATAAATATATAGTTATAAATATAGTTGCTATACAAAATTCTATGCAAATAAATTCATAATTATTATTAATAATAATAATAATAATAATAATAATAATAAAA
>NW_015662010.1:144087-149912 GCF_001515625.1 Sinocyclocheilus rhinocerous | reverse complement strand
CTCTCTCTCTCTCTCTCCCTACCGTTAAGTAACTTGTGCATTGTTTTACTTGTTTTTGACGTCCGACTGAACTACAAACTTTCCAGTGATGTCTGTGAGAAAGGGATATTAACTCGACAAGCTTGCGCATGTGCACCGCCATGCGCTCAACCCACTCTGCGTGCTTTGCTTATCAGCTCGCGCACGTCAGCTATACAGGCATTAATACTGAATGTTTAACATTATATTAATTGCATACACTTCATAGACATCCTTAATCTCTAATAACTCCATTCTGCTGTCTGTTGTTCTGTTGTCAGTGTTTCTTTGTCTAAATATCAGTGAACAACGGCTCTGTGTAGTTAATGCTGCTCAATGTGAAAGCACGCACGGGATGGAGATTTACCGCTGATTACAGAACCGGCTTTACTGATAAGATGCGCGTTAAATATCGCATGCGATTTATCGTGCAGCCCTAATATATATATATATATTCGTGAATAGAGAGTCGGACTTGTAACCCGAAGGTTGCTGGTTCGAGTCTCAGGTCCGGCAGGGATTGTCGGTGGGGGGAGTGAATAACCAGCACTCTCTCCACCCTCAATACCACGACTGAGATGAGACCCTTGAGCAAGGCATCGAACCCCCAACTGCTCCCTGGGCACCGCAGCATTGGCTGCCCACTGCTCCGGGTGTGTGTTCACGGTGTGTGTGTGCGTGTTTGTTCACTACTCACTGCTGTGTGTGTGTGCACTTGGATGGGTTAAATGCAGAGCACAAATTCCAAGTATGGGACACCATACTTGGCCTCACGTCCTTTATTTTATTACACATATATACAGTATATATATATATAATAAATATATTATTAACATCTTAAACTCAATAGTTATATACTTCTCCATCAATTCAGTTGTGTCATTTGCAATGCTTCATGGGATTGCAATTCTTTCCCTCATTAAAGCAGATAAATACACAGTCATGACATGTGACTTGTGACTTTCAGATACTTTTATTTGCTTCAAATCAAAGTTTGTAATGTTGTGATTCACCTCGTTGCTAATTGGCTTGGTTCATGGCTTACAACTTTTTAAAAATCTATGGGAAAAATGAATGGGAAATACACTCCTTGTACCAACAGCACAAGGAAAATTGAGTGGGCACCATTTCATTCTATAGGAAGGATATCTGGTTGAAACTTGAGTATAGTATAAATGTGATTTATTTATTTTTTTAAGCTTTGATTATATAGAAACATCTGGCATATGTTTAAGGTGATTGTGTACCTGAAAAATATTTTTGAGCAATAGCCTGAAATTGAAAGTAAAAATATTTGTTTTTGCTCATCAGGAAGTTCAGTGTCTTCACTGTGGATTCCACCACTTCCTTGTCTTTTTTCCCCTTGTCTTTTTAAAAGTGTTTTCGCTCACTACTCCTATAGGTGCATTTATGGCATCTCTGGAGGCATTAAGCGTCTCTCCTAACCACTCGGAATGTATCCCAACCAGATTTGTCCGAACAGACGGAATCAAACCAATTAAGCTGTGTGCATGAGTAGGCATTATTGCTTTGCACTAGGGCTGTGCGATATGGACAAAAAAAAACTATCGCGATTTCTTTGATCAATATTGCGATTTCGATTTTAATCACGATTTTGACACACACAGACATGCTTTACAGTCATTAATGCATTCAGTGTGAATTTGAAACATATTTCCAAAAGAAAACCAATTAGAGCTTTATCAAAAAGCTGTAACATGTCTCTAGAACAGACATAAGGCAAAATAATCACCAAGTAAAGGTGTAACAAAATGTCTCTAGAATAGACAAATGGCAGAAAAAAGAAAAAAAATCCCGTGTCCAAGGATTTTTTTTTGCCATGCATTGGTCATAGAGCTCTTTGTAGCGGTGCCTCAGGTGTTGAACTAGATTTGTAGCGCCGTGCAGTGTGAACGCTCTGATCCGTTAACATGGGCGCGGAAAAAATATGCACCACAGACGGAGTGTGTGGACCTGGCGTTACGTTTGTATGCCTGCCCGCTCTGTTCTGTTCTCGTGCTCCATTTAGGCGCACTGCATTCTGATTGGTTCGGATAGCATACTGCGGGAGATCGGGGGCGCGGAAAATTGTGCTATAAAGCGATTTAGAAATTGCGCAAGCTCAAATCGCGATTTTATGACGATTTCGATTAATCGCACAGCCCTACTTTGCACTCTATAAACCTTTCATTTTTGTGACCATGGCTGCTGCTTCTCAGTATTAGCTGTTAAAGGGTTTTGGTTTGAAAGTCCTCCTGTTATGGCAGATTTATAGCATGTAGAAAAAAAAAAGAATTTTTCTTGTACCTTACACAAGACATCACCTTCTCTGCTATGGCTTTTGTTAGCTGCTTCTGAATCTAATGACATCTGCTGTGAGTATAATACTTGAATGTTTTGGGAATGTTGAAGAGCAGTATGTCCCTGAAGTGGGCTTTGGCTGTGTATTCCTTGTCTCTTGGCCAGCTTCAATGGGGATCGACTTGGGAAAGATATGTAAAAGGATGCCTTTGACCTGCGTACCCGAAGCAAAACAGAATGACTTGGTGGTATTTTTATCCGCTCTGATTATGCCTGTTTGATATGCAAAGCCTGGCTGATTTCCCTTGCCAGTTCCTTTATAGCGATTCTTAATTATCCTTTCAAATTTGTGCAGCAGTTTCCGTTTGATGTAGCTTTTCTTTTTTTGCCATCAAAATGACTGGACTCAAAGATGGTGATGGAAGGAGGCACAAAACAGGCCTGGACTATGTTCCTAATGCACATTGGCCTTTTTTATGATCTTTCTCCTGTCACGGTCGAGAGCAATATGTTAGTGCTTTAACTGAAGATTCCTTTGGTGTAGCCTCATGCCTGGGACCAGGGATGTTACCCAGAGCTTCTGACCCATTTTTCAGTAGCCGTTCAAGCTAGCTACTGCTGTGTTGTTGAGTTATGTATTATCATGATAGATATGCTAGCAGCATAACATTACATTAATGTTTTGACAATCACGGTTATATAAATATGTGATTAGAAATTGTAGTTAGTTTCTTTGTAACTATTTGTTCGAATCAAATACTTTTTGTTCAGGAGTCAGCACTAAGAATTTTTTTCTACTGGCCTAGTCAGTTCCCTGCTAAAATAAAAGTTATTATTTTCATTGTTTTTGACCCATGTAACCTTGTTTTCTATAAAATAAGGTTGTTACGACACCATCATTTTTGATACTGGTGAAAATTTACAATTCTTGATTATAATTTCTATACCCCAGCAAAAACTATACACTATAAATATATACTATAAATTTCAAACATTATTAAAGACAAGCAAACAGTAATAAAACAAGAACAAATAAAAAAAATAGCACAAATAAATACAATAGAACAAAGATACGAATTAAATAAACAGTGCTTTAAAATTTTTCAGTAGGTATAACCGTAGTATTCAGGCAATAACAGAAACTGAATTAAGTAATTAAATGTAAAATAACACTTCATAGACCTCACTGTATAAATTAAATATAGATTCAGTGTTTCCCACAGACTTACACTCATGGTGTGGCGGTACTTCCCAAGAGGGAAATATAGGCTATATATAAAACAGCAGACGGGCTGATTGATTGAAAATGTACATTCATTCTCTGCCAGCAGGAGGCACTTTAGGAGCGGCAGAAATAGCGGTTTCCCCGGTAATGGCTGTAATCAAAGCAGCGCTCCGCTCATAAATGCTGCTTTATCAGGCATTTTAGAAAAGATTAAATGAAAATGACATCAAAACTTTTCTAAAGACAGTCAGTGCCCTTCAAAGATACATTCATATAAAAACACCCGCGCAGCGTTTTGACTTTGAAACGTGCAGAGCTCATGTTTGTTCAACGAAGTCAAAGCATTTTGGAAAATCTATTTGTGGCGGTCAGTGTTGATATTGTAGCGGGCCACCACAAATAAATCAATGTATGGGAAACACTGAGATTAATCCTTATTAAAAGGCAAAAGTTATTCATTGAGTGATTTTCTTTTTCTTTTGTTGCTTGTTTAGCATTAAAAGCTAAGTTCACCAATTTTGTATTGTTACAATGACGTAAATTGCGTCATTTGGTGGACATTTGACAGCTCCAGTGACTTTGTGAAAACTACAGATCGTACTTGCACATTTTTGTATGCCCGCTCATGCATTGTCTGATCGAGCCCAGTGCATTATGGGTGTTGGAAGTTTTCCCACCTTTTTCACCACTGCTCTTTTTCTGTTTTCTCTAGTTGCACCAATTAAAAAAAAAAAGCATTTACTGTATAGACAGACAACTTTTAGTAAGACCCCATCTTGCCAGTGGTGAAATAGCGCTTTAATTACACAGTCCGCAGCAGGTTAGGTTGTTGTCAATTTAAGACCTCATATGCGTATATTAGAATATATGGACACAATGTTTATGATGATACCTGCTAGTTTTTTTGTTAAAGTGTTGCTGAGATAAACCACATTGCTCGCGTGCTCAGTGGTCTCATGGTACTTCTTGAAAACAATTCCCCACAAAGTTTGCAAGCACTCCTCACCACTTTTCCGCCCTCTCACGGCCTATCGGGTGCCTCCTGGCAGACTGTGCATGTTAAGCATTTTTGGCAGTATACTGGGCTAGGTTTTATTTTGCAGAATAGTCTAAAAGCTGCTTGTCTTGAAGTAGGCCTTCTGCAGTGTTCATTTGCCAATGCTGATATGGCAGTTTTCACTCTTAACGGCTTGCTCAGTGAACCGGTAAAATAAGTTTTCTCCCTATGGTTTATTGTGCCTGTGGTTGACTTGATCCGATTGGGAACTAAAAGAGACTATAATACAGATTTTACTAATTTAGATTAACCTAAGAAAGATTAATTAGGCTGATAAGGTGTTTATTTAATTTAATCATCAATTTTGGTCTGGTATGTAATACAAATGCGTGTAAAATTGCAGTTTGTGAACAAACAAACATGCTGATCTACGAGTTGAGAGATACTATAAGTAACTTATGGTTAAACATGAAGATGGGTTATGCAGTGAACCAAGGCAACTCGATCACTTCAACTGGAACAGCTCTGTTGATGCCAAAAAATTAGCCTTTGACATGCTGTTGCCAAATCTCTTATATCACTGTTGACATTGTCGCATTATCTCATTGAGAAATTGCTAACCTTTAATAGACAATCTTTTCACCAATCCGTATAAACAAACCCTTGGTCTGTTACTTATGCAACCCATAGTATGAGGAAGTAGTTTCATGATTTTATTGTTTTTAATGATCGAGAGCTGTTAAATTCCAAGTCAATTCTCTCCTCTAGACATGAGCCTGAGTTCGAAACCTGTGATTGCATCTCGCTGGAGTGCTGCCAAGACACTTACCCCTTTGGGTCCACCAGATCAACTGAATATATATTCTCTGGCAACCTGTCAAACTTGAGTTCAGCTTGGTTCTCATAGCAGTGGCGCAACACCTTTCTGACATGACTTAATTCTGCATGTACATGTGAACATAAAGGACATAACAGGAATTAAACGTTTAAAACAAATTTTCCATATTTTTTTTTACACCAATTTTGTTTTTCGATTTAATTCGAAATCCATTTCTATAGGGGATGTGCAAAACTACATATTTTCAAAACCAACTAGTGGGTTGCTTTGCCAGACAACTCGTTGACAAATCTGTCTGAATTCTTCATTTAACTGGCATGATTCTACTGGTTTCAGGCTCACATGACCCCGATTGAATGCGTTTCTTATATAAGACATGTTTTTGAGACTAAATTTGGGCTAATTTAACTCTATAGAATAGACAGAATATATATACTGTATATATA
>NW_015662010.1:142531-143859 GCF_001515625.1 Sinocyclocheilus rhinocerous | reverse complement strand
ATTCCAGATTTTCAAATAGTTGTATCTCGGCCAAATATTGTCCTATCCTTTTTAAAAATAATTGACCCTTATGACTGGTTTTGTTATGACGGGTCTCTCTCTCTCTCACACACACACACACACACACACACACACACATACATATATATACAGTGCTGCTTGAAAGTTTGTGAACCCTTTAGAATTGTCTTTATTTCTGCTTAAATATAACCCAAAAAAATCATCAGATTTTAATGCAAGTCCTGAAAGTTGACAAAGAACCCAATCAAACAAATGAGATGGAAATATATACTTTGTCATTTATTTATTCAGGAAAATGATTAAATATTACATATCTGTGAGCAGCAAAAGTATGTGAATCTCTAGGATTAGCTGTTAATTTGAAGGTGAAATTAGAGTCCATCTGTTAAGAGATGTTTTTAATCAGTGAGATGACTATCAGGTGTCAGTGTGTGCCCTGTTTTATTTAAAGAACAGGGATCTATCAAAATTTGGTCATGTTTGTGGAAGTGTATCATGGCACAAACAAATGAGATCAGGCTAGAAAAGGTTTCAAAGCCATCTCTAAAGAGGTTTGGACTTGCAAGAAGAAAGCCACTGCTCTCCAAAAAGAACATTGCTGCCCATCTGCAGTTTGCTAAGGATCATGTGGACAAGCCAGAGGAATACTGGAGAAATGTTTTGTGGATGGATGAGACCAAAATTGAATATTTTGGTTTAAATGAGTAGCGTTATGTCTGGAGAAAGAAAACACTGCATTCCAGCATAATAACCTTATCCCATCTGTTAAACATGGTGGTGGTAGTATCATGGTTTGGGCCTGTTTTGCTGCATCTGGTCCAGGACGGCTTGCCATCATTGATGGAACAATGAATTCTGAATTATACCAGCAAATTCTGAAGGAAAATGTCAGGACATCTGTCCGAGAACTGAATCTCAAGAGAAAGTGGGTCATGCAGCAAGACAACGACCCCAAGCACACAAGTCGTTCTAACAAAGAATGGTTAAAGAAGAACAAAGTTAATGTTTTGGAATGACTGAGTCAAATTCCGGACCTTAATCCAAATGAAATTTTGTGGAAGGACCTGATGAAGCAAGCAGTTCATAGGAGGAAACCCACCAGCATCACAGAATTGAAGTGGTTCTGTACTGAGGAATGGGCTAAAATTCCTACAAGCCGTTGTGCAGGACTGATCAGCAGTTACAAGAAACGTTACTTGCAGTTATTGCTGCAAAAGGGGGTCACACCAGATACTGAAAGCAAAGATTCACATACTTTGCCACTCACAAATATTTAACACCGGATCATTTTTCTCAATAAATAAATG
>NW_015662010.1:124849-142155 GCF_001515625.1 Sinocyclocheilus rhinocerous | reverse complement strand
AAAACACTGCATTCCAGCATAAGAACCTTATCCCATCTGTGAAACATGGTGGTGGTAGTATCATGGTTTGGGCCTGTTTTGCTGCATCTGGTCCAGGACGGCTTGCCATCATTGATGGAACAATGAATTCTGAATTATACCAGCAAATTCTGAAGGAAAATGTCAGGACATCTGTCCGAAACCTGAATCTCAAGAGAAAGTGGGTCATGCAGCAAGACAACGACCCCAAGCACACAAGTCGTTCTACCAAAGAATGGTTAAAGAAGAACAAAGTTTTGGAATGACTGAGTCAAATTCCGGACCTTAATCCAATTGGAATTTTGTGGAAGGACCTGAAGGCAGCAGTTCATAGTAGGGGTGGGTGATATGAGCTAAAATTCATATCACGATATTTTACACTGTCCAAGCGATAGCGATATTATATTGCGATATCAGAAAAAAAATTACAGGCAAAATATTTTTCATTTCAGGCAAACTTTTGGGGGGGAAAGTCTCTTATGCTCACCAAGGCTACATTTATTTATTAAAAATACAGTAAACACTGTAATATTGTGAAATATTGTCAATTTAAATTATATATTTGAATGTTTTAACATATAGGCTACTGTATTCCTATGATCAAAGTATGATCTAATATGCTGATTAGCTGCTCGGTAACCATTTCTGATTATTATAAAAAAATTATTATTATTATTATTCTGAAAATTAATATTTTTGAGGAAATTCTTTTTTCACGATTCTCTTATGAATATTTGACATTGTTCTTTGTGTCAGAGCGCTGGAGTTCGTCAGAAATAGAACGGGGCATCAGTTTACTGTCATGGATTTGTCGTGTCGTGTCGTGTCGCGTCGCGCCACATCCACAGTCAGCAGAGAACATCACTGGGTTCTATTTGCTTTTGTCAAATTGTGTCTGGTAGACACGTTGTTTTGGTATTTGTGAATTTTAAGTATATTCATAATCTGCTTTACGTTTACTTGGCACTGGAAGTCCTTTCACAAACTTGTAACTTTTATGCTTGGAGCAGAACCATACATCGTTCATGTATATTTCTACATGGCTGCCTGCAATACAACTCTGATTGTTCAATCTCGCCATCTAGTGGTCTGTTATTGATACAACCACAACTTCTACAACTGATAACAGAGCGCTCAAGCGGGTACTGCGAGTCATGTTGAGGTAATTAAAATATTTCAAATTAATATTTTGCGCTCATTTATTTACTTATCAGACAAGTGGCTGCATAAGCGGGTAAATTATGTAGTGTAGTCTTTATCACCCTGCAGAGGTTTCTTTTGCAAAATAATCTGCTGACTGTACACTATCCCTCAGCCTTGCCGCGCCCCCCAGTTTGGGAACCACTGGAGTAAGCGGTTTGTGCTCTATTAATTTGGTCTGTTACGATGCTCTGTGTCTGTGTTTGATTACTAATGCCTGTGTAGTACGGCGTTGACACTTTATCGTCATTTGTGTTAAAATTTGCAAAGCGTACCAAATTGAACAAAACTATATAAATGCAAAA
The DNA here is from genome assembly GCF_001515625.1 of Sinocyclocheilus rhinocerous. NCBI lineage: Eukaryota > Metazoa > Chordata > Actinopteri > Cypriniformes > Cyprinidae > Sinocyclocheilus > Sinocyclocheilus rhinocerous. The sequence goes on along the minus strand of NW_015662010.1, from coordinate 140,632 downwards.
TTTGAATTCATGAATATATAACGGTATCCACGGTATAGCAAAATCCATATCATGGAACAACATAATAGTGGTAGTTACTTTCATACCAGTATAGCACCCACCCCTAGTTCATAGGAGGAAACCCACCAACATCACAGAGTTGAAGTGGTTCTGTACTGAGGAGTGGGCTAAAATTCCTACAAGCCATTGTGCAGGACTGATCAGCAGTTACAAGAAACGTTACTTGCGGTTAATGCTGCAAAAGGGGGTCACACCAGATACTGAAAGCAAAGATTCACATACTTTTGCCACTCACAAATATTTAACACCGGAATATTTTTCTCAATAAATAAATGACAAAGTATATATTTTTGTCTCCTTTGTTTGATTGGGTTCTCTTTGTCAACTTTCAGGATTTGCATGAAAATCTAATTATGTTTTGGGTCATATTTATGCAGAAATATAGAAAATTCTAAAGGGTTCACAAACTTTCAAGCAGCACTGTGTATATATATAGCGAGAGAGAGAGATATTGGAAAACTACCATTTAAAACTACCATACACTACCATTTAAAAGTTTTGATCAGTTGTACAATTTTTTCTTCTTAGGAAATTAATATTTTGTTTCGCAAGGATACATTAAATTGATCAAGTGACCTTAAAGACATTTTATGTTGTTCGTATAGACTTCTATTTCAAGTAAATGCTTTTTTAACTTTTCAAACAAACCTGGAAAAATATTATGCAGCGCAACAGTTTTTGAACTTGATAATAATATGATTTTTTCTTGAGCCCTAAATCAGTATATTAGAATGATTTCTGAAACATCACATGACACTGAAGATTAGAGTAATGGCTGAAAATTCAGCTTTGCCATCAGAGCTTAAAATATATTAAGAAAGAAAACATTGTTTTAATTTGTAACAACATTTCACAACATTACTGTTTTTACTGTATTTTTGATCAAGTAAAGTGTAGTACCGGTAAATGGTAGTATTTGTGTGTATTTCTGTTTCTTTTTATGTATATATGTGTGAATAAAAGAAAAATTTAGTTGAAATTGTTCCTTTTTCTCTTGAGTGTTTCTATAATTCCTCCCCTTTTTCTGTTTCTCTTGAACATGGCAACATATGGCTGGTGAGACAGGAATCTCGTCAAGCCCTGCCAATTGGAGAAAGTGTTTACACTCCCAAATTGCTGACTGAGACTCATGCTGAATCACTAGAGATTGAGAAGAGAAGACTTTAGAGTAGGTTGAGGCATAGGAGGATAAATCGCATGCGATTTATCGTGCAGCCCTACTGGCAAGTTAAGTGGCAGCAGTAGTACTTTTATGCTCTTAATGATGGATCACTCTTTCTCCCACATCGTTTTTGGCCATGCATCAACTTGATCTAATGATTTTCCTGAATAACACACCGATGAGCATCTAACTGGTTCTATGATGATTTGTCTGCATTTTAGACTTTGCTCTGGATGACACCTTTGCTTGAGAGCACTATATGAACTACACTAATACTTGGAGGATTTTTTTTCCAGGTGTGTTTAAAGACCCCTCATGGCTATAGGCTGTGCTTGTCTTAAATGAGGTAGAGGTAGAGATGTTTATTGAGTTTTTAAAGTGCTTTAGCTTCAGTGTACGCAGCACACAAAGATTGGATTAAAGTGTGCACTAAACATGCTTCGCTAAAACTTGTGCTGTAGAGCCACAGTGAACTGGCCATATGTTCCCTGGTCTTTTTTCTGCTTTGTGAATCAATTGTGAAATTGATGCAGTGTCTTATTACAGAATATTCTGGTTATTCAAAGCATTTATCTCATTGAGATCCAAAATACCCATTTCAACATGTACACTACCATTCAATAGTTTGGGGTTAGTCATTAAATTGATCAAAAAATGACAATAAAGAAATGTATAATGTCACAAAAGATTTAAATTATATCAATTGATTATATCTTTTTTAAATGTCTGTTTACCAAAGAATCCTGACATGTTTCCCCCAAAAAATTAAACTGCACAACTGTTTTCAACATTGATAATAAGAAATCTTATTTAAACACGTATCAGAATAATTTCTGAAGGGTCATATCACACTGTAAACGGGAGTAATGGCTGCTGAAAATTCAGCTTTGCCATCACAGAAATAATTTCTATTTTAAAATATATTCAAATAGAAAGCAGTTTTTTTAATGTAATAATATTTTAAAATATTACTTGTTTTGACTGTTTTTAACCAAATAAATGTTAACCACAAGCCTTTGAGCATAAGAGACTTCTTTCAAAAACATTAAACATCTTCAAACCTCAGACTTTTGAATGGTTCATGAATGTAAGTGCATATAATAATGCAAAATGGATGTTCCTGAATTGAAGAATAATTCACTAGTTAACAAATGTCTTCAGTGAGTAAAATAATGTGCATGTTAAATTTGCTTATACCATGGTTGGTCTGAATACTTGATTGTGATTGGTTGGCAGGTATGCATTAACACTGTTTAATGCACAAGTCAGTTTAATCACCGTTCTATTTTAATTGCCTGCTTTAATTGACACACACACACACACACAGACAGACAGACAGAGGGAGAGGGAGAGAAAGAGAGGGGGAGGGCTGCTTACACAAAGAAACATTCAGGAGCAAAGAAACCTGTTGTCATCGCTGCCCTGTGACTTTTATTAATAAAATAGCTTTTTTTATAAAAATCATTGTTTTTGAAGTAAGTAAACTCACAACTTCATTGTTTGTGGAGAAAGATGCACAGACGCAGGTAATTCACACACACAACTCATAATTACTTCAAATAAATCTTATAATTAATTGATTCAAATAAATGTCATCTTACTGCACTATTTCATCTCTGTGTCTGATTTGAAGCAGGCAGAATGCTAACTCTTAATGAGCTGTAACTGACAAATGTAACCGTCATTTTAAACCCTTCCTGGTCAAATATTGCGCTGCAAACATCATTAACAGCTTTTACATATCATTGCTGGAAAATGACCATGGTATAAGCGGGATAATGCACAGCTAGCTGTGCATTAAAAGATTTTAATGCACTCCGTGGAGGCAACCTCCACTTCTTTGCCTCCACGTCGTGCATTAAAATCATGAAATGCACAGCTAGCCATGCATTATCCCTTATGTAGTACAGCAACATGTTTACTCTCATGTGAAAAAGACTGGAGAAGTGTGGTTAGACGGTAAGCATGCTGACGTCAATGTACCAAGTCATCTTTTGTTTGTTAATAGGGTTAAAGCATAGATTCGTACTATACTGTGCTGAAATTGAAACCCTGATTACTTGAGTTTCATATAATTGGCCCACACAATACACAATGCAATACATATGTCACAGTGCAACACCTCACATTATCATAATTTGATCGTGATTAAAACTGCATAAAATTTTTCCTCTCTGAGACTGTAGAATTTGTGGAATTCTGTAGATTTCAACAAATGTGGAAAAAAATTGTCCGTTTCCATCTGTGCTTACATATAATCTACTTTTAAATGTGTTTCCTTACGCTTTTTTTTCTCTCTCCAGGTTCTCTACAAACCAGGAGAGACGTCAGTGAGTCATGGAGGACTGTGGTAGCCTCATAGAGTTTGATGTACCTGAGTTCAGCAACACCGTCCTGAACCAGCTCAATGAGCTCCGTCTCCAGGGCAAGCTGTGTGACATCATTGTGCACATTCAGGGCCAGCCATTCCGAGCCCACAAGGCCGTCTTGGCTGCCAGTTCACCGTACTTCCGAGATCATTCATCACTAGGCACAATGAGTGGCCTCTCCATCTCTGTAATCAAGAGCCCTGAGGTGTTTGAGCAGCTGCTCGCCTTCTGCTACACTGGCCGCATGTCATTGCACCTACGTGATGTCATCAGCTTCCTCACGGCTGCCAGCTTCCTCCAAATGCAGGCTGTGATTGACAAATGCACACAGATCCTTGAAGGTATTCACTCTAAGATCAGCATCCCTGTGCCTGGTGGGACCGATCCAGAAAACGATTGCACCACCTCAAGGGCTGGACGCAATGGTGTGAAAGATGGAGGAATCTTTGTAAACCCCACCCAGATTTCGCCACCCTACTATTCTCGTCAGAATCATTGCGCGGAAGGGCGGAGCTCAGGTAAGGGAATGGCGGAGGAGGGTCAGTCAGACCGAGGGAGCAGCGACGGCATATCTGAGCAGGAGGTGTCCATGGAGGTTGAGTCCGAACAAGTGGACCTCATCGGCAAGGATGGACAGGTGACTGATGTCCATATCAAGCTGGAGAAAACGGACCGGCCCAGCTACTCCGATAGCTCGTCGGCAGGTGATGATGGCTACCACACAGAGCTGGTGGATGGTGAACAGGTGTTGGCTGTCAGTGTGGGATCATACGGGCCTGTGCTTTCCTCTGCTGGATACACTTACTCTGCATTACCTTCCTCCTGTTTCGTCAGCCTGAGTTCCTCTAGCCCATCTCGTTCTTTGCTCAGCAGTGTCCGGGGTGGTCGTGCCCGACCGAAACGTCCCGTGCCTCTTCCAGCCGATCTGCTAACTCCGCTCAAGCCTGGTGCTGACGAAGGAGATTCACCTGCGACGACAGCTACCTTAGAGAACGACATAAGGGAGCGTAGTTTCCGTGGACAGTGGTACCCCTACAATGAGCGCCTCATCTGCATCTACTGCAGCAAGTCCTTCAACCAAAAGGGCAGCCTGGACCGTCACATGCGTCTGCACATGGGCATCACACCCTTCGTCTGCAAGTTCTGCGGCAAGAAGTACACCCGCAAAGACCAGCTGGAGTACCACATCCGCGGCCACACGGACAACAAACCCTTCCACTGCCAGATCTGCGGCAAATGCTTTCCCTTCCAAGGCACACTCAACCAGCATTTGCGCAAGAAGCACATGACCTCTGGCACAGAAGTTAACAATCACACTGACTTGCTGGGAGAGGCACCAGATGGCCAGAGAGGGGAGCAAGAGGATACTTCCGAGGGAGAAGCAGCCTGCACTATTTCATCTCTGTGTCTGATTTGAAGCAGGCAGAATGCTAACTCTTAATGAGCTGTAACTGACAAATGTAACCGTCATTTTAAACCCTTCCTGGTCAAATATTGCGCTGCAAACATCATTAACAGCTTTTACATATCATTGCTGGAAAATGACCATGGTATAAGCGGGATAATGCACAGCTAGCTGTGCATTAAAAGATTTTAATGCACTCCGTGGAGGCAACCTCCACTTCTTTGCCTCCACGTCGTGCATTAAAATCATGAAATGCACAGCTAGCCATGCATTATCCCTTATGTAGTACAGCAACATGTTTACTCTCATGTGAAAAAGACTGGAGAAGTGTGGTTAGACGGTAAGCATGCTGACGTCAATGTACCAAGTCATCTTTTGTTTGTTAATAGGGTTAAAGCATAGATTCGTACTATACTGTGCTGAAATTGAAACCCTGATTACTTGAGTTTCATATAATTGGCCCACACAATACACAATGCAATACATATGTCACAGTGCAACACCTCACATTATCATAATTTGATCGTGATTAAAACTGCATAAAATTTTTCCTCTCTGAGACTGTAGAATTTGTGGAATTCTGTAGATTTCAACAAATGTGGAAAAAAATTGTCCGTTTCCATCTGTGCTTACATATAATCTACTTTTAAATGTGTTTCCTTACGCTTTTTTTTCTCTCTCCAGGTTCTCTACAAACCAGGAGAGACGTCAGTGAGTCATGGAGGACTGTGGTAGCCTCATAGAGTTTGATGTACCTGAGTTCAGCAACACCGTCCTGAACCAGCTCAATGAGCTCCGTCTCCAGGGCAAGCTGTGTGACATCATTGTGCACATTCAGGGCCAGCCATTCCGAGCCCACAAGGCCGTCTTGGCTGCCAGTTCACCGTACTTCCGAGATCATTCATCACTAGGCACAATGAGTGGCCTCTCCATCTCTGTAATCAAGAGCCCTGAGGTGTTTGAGCAGCTGCTCGCCTTTTGCTACACTGGCCGCATGTCATTGCACCTACGTGATGTCATCAGCTTCCTCACGGCTGCCAGCTTCCTCCAAATGCAGGCTGTGATTGACAAATGCACACAGATTCTTGAGGGTATTCACTCTAAGATCAGCGTCCCTGTGCCTGCTGGGATCGATCCAGATAACGATTGCACCACCTCAAGGGCTGGACGCAATGGTGTGAAAGATGGAGGAATCTTTGTAAACCCCACCCAGATTTCGCCACCCTACTATTCTCGTCAGAATCATTGCGCGGAAGGGCGGAGCTCAGGTAAGGGAATGGCGGAGGAGGGTCAGTCAGACCGAGGGAGCAGCGACGGCATATCTGAGCAGGAGGTGTCCATGGAGGTTGAGTCCGAACAAGTGGACCTCATCGGCAAGGATGGACAGGTGACTGATGTCCATATCAAGCTGGAGAAAACGGACCGGCCCAGCTACTCCGATAGCTCGTCGGCAGGTGATGACGGCTACCACACAGAGCTGGTGGATGGTGAACAGGTGTTGGCTGTCAGCGTGGGATCATACGGGCCTGTGCTTTCCTCTGCTGGATACACTTACTCTGCATTACCTTCCTCCTGTTTCGTCAGCCTGAGTTCCTCTAGCCCATCTCGTTCTTTGCTCAGCAGTGTCCGGGGTGGTCGTGCCCGACCGAAACGTCCCGTGCCTCTTCCAGCCGATCTGCTAACTCCGCTCAAGCCTGGTGCTGACGAAGGAGATTCACCTGCGACGACAGCTACCTTAGAGAACGACATAAGGGAGCGTAGTTTCCGTGGACAGTGGTACCCCTACAATGAGCGCCTCATCTGCATCTACTGCAGCAAGTCCTTCAACCAAAAGGGCAGCCTGGACCGTCACATGCGTCTGCACATGGGCATCACACCCTTCGTCTGCAAGTTCTGCGGCAAGAAGTACACCCGCAAAGACCAGCTGGAGTACCACATCCGCGGCCACACGGACAACAAACCCTTCCACTGCCAGATCTGCGGCAAATGCTTTCCCTTCCAAGGCACACTCAACCAGCATTTGCGCAAGAAGCACATGACCTCTGGCACAGAAGTTAACAACCACACTGACTTGCTGGGAGAGGCACCAGATGGCCAGAGAGGGGAGCAAGAGGATACTTCCGAGGGAGAAGCAGCCTGCGGAGCAGCTTACCCCGATGATTTGTCAACAAAAATCCCCAGCGAAGAATGTGGCAAGTGTAGTCCAGAAGAAACCCCTGCATCCAAAACCCCTTCGGGATATTGAGAAAATTTTTTATTTATTTATTTGGTTGTTTGTCCGCCTTATCTAATAAGGAAGCATAAAGGGTTACTCTTTCCATGATTAAGCCCAGCTGTTTTTAAAGAATGACAAGAAATAACCTGCCTTGCGCATTTTCTACTCATCCATTTTTGTGGAAGTTCTACACAGGACAAAGATCGAGAGAAAGTTTTTAAGGAGTTTTTCAAAGGGAAAGGAGTCCTATAATCGGGGAATTAAATAATCGGGGAGGAGGTCTCTGTAATCAAGGCCTCCTAAGAGTTTTATCACATTTTTTATATATCTATATATATATATTTCCATGTTTTTCAACATATTTACAGAGTAATATAGGCATGTTGCAATAATGAATAATGTGAAAGCTCAGATGAGATGCTCGTCATATCACGCTTTTACCTGACCTGTTTTTGCACATTTGGCCGGTAGTAGGTCACTCACTCAAGAGGAATGGTTTATCTGCCAGTGCAAGGCTCTTTGTGAAACATCCTTTCAATACCTCATTATACAACCTCAACATACTCATAATGGACAGTATTTGTAGCTTGTCGTCAACTCCAGCCAGGTTTTACCTCATAGCAAAGAACCTGAACGGAGGAAAAGAAGCTTCTCTCAGTAAAGTCCCATTTGTTTTGCTTTCATAGGGTTTGAATGAATGCTGCGGTGAAACCCTGAACAAAACATCTCCAGTCTATCAAGGCTTGATACTTCAGTGAAATATTCCTTAGTGATTGTATGAATTCTGGATTAATCTTGTTCAGTTGTTTAGCAGCCATGTTGTGTATGTCTATGAGAATATTGTTAGTACAAGGTGTACCTGTGGGGTATTTTCAGGATCCAGGATCTTCCTTGTTTTTTTTTTTTGCCATATTTTTCGTAGAATCACAGTTTGTCATTCTACACTCTTTCTGTAACATTATCCATTTGGTTTCAGGTATAATATCAACAGTATAATCACAGATTAGTGCTAGAGTAGCAGCACAGTAAACTATATTATTCAGTTAAGGAATGTTTAGTAAAAATTTTTACTTTTTTTTTTTTTTGCTTTTGTGCCAAGTCTTTTTCATTTTTTTTTTTTCCTCAAAATCTGGCTTTTAATTAAAAAACAACGTTATTTTATTGTTTGAGTTTTCCCAAACAACAATGAAGAGGGTGTGCCTTTAAAAAGAAAGTTTAAGTTATATTAATATATTTGTAGATGCACTTCTAAAAATGGTGCGGGAGTCATGCAAGTTATGAAAATTGCTTTAGGACCGTACCGCCTTGGGAAGAACGTGAAAAAAACAACAACTTCTTGGTGAAATATTGATATCATTAATGTACACACTCGATCAGTGGTTAAAATGTCAAACAGCTCTTCTTGTGTTTAGCTGGCTCGAAAGCCAAAACGTATGGTGTTTCAATACAGAAATGTATAATTAAAGAAGATTCACTTACCGCCGTTATGCTCTTGTTAATGTTAAATAGTGTGGAGGTGTATTGTTTATGCTGTAGGTGTAGTGTAGGGTTTCATACAACAATAGAGCAGTAATAAGTTAAACCTGCAGTGTCAGTACCACTGTTGTGGGCACTTTTATACATTTAGTATTGTGAAGAGAGAGCCCTGGATGCCTATTATCTCCACAATATCTCTTCACATCCATTTTCATTATGTAACTGGTGCAAAACGTCATACTTCACCTTTTTTTTTGGGGGGGGGGGGGGTCTTTTCTTTTTAACTTGTGATTGAATAAGGCTCCTTTTTGTCTCACATGCCAATTGTGTAGATACATTTTGTTATTTCTTATCACCACACTGTCTTATTTGATTCATTCTAACGAATAATAAGTGGCTACATACGATGCAAAACGAGTAAAATGGCATTTTGTTGTGAGCAATACATTAGACTCATATTTTATAGTCCTCACTCACTACAGTCGAGCATCTGCCTCCCTGACTGTCTGCTGTGTATTTGATTTATAGTTCTTGATGCTCAGACAGATAAAAACATGCCTCACTTTTACAAGATTCAAGTTCTTTCAAGTTTGCCTAACATACCATTTGGATATTTACTTTATCACACCCTCTATAAGTGAACTTAACAACCATCAGCCAAGGGTAGTTAGTGTAAGCAGCCAAGACAACTCAATTCTGTCAACCGCAAACCAGTATCACGCCTCGGACTAAACTTTCTTAAAGTACGCTGTTAAAATACACAGTGACTTACATTATAGTGCTGTCCTGTGTTCATTTTCAGTTTGTGTACAGTACTGTTTGTTACTTTATTTAGTGGTTTACTCATAACATTTTTTTAAACCTCCATTTATATCACTGTCAGTTTTTTCAGGTTTCAAATTGAACTTCAGGACTTCTGCCCTTTTTCTCTCTTTCTTTAAAATCAATCAATTTTATTTAGCTCCAATTGCTAATTTTAGAATGCTGAACTATATTTGTGCCATTCAAATCTGTTCATGTGTTTATATTACTGGCAGATTAATTTTATTTTACTGGCTCTTGAGCTTTAAATCAGTTCATGGCAGTTTTAAACAATGAGCCAATGTGATAACTCTGTTATTACAGTTAACGAGCTAAAACTCTGAATGCAGAACACCTTGTACTACTGACAGCATGTTTGGTGTCGTTTTGTGACATGAGATGCCATGAATGCCATTTGAAACATTGTAAGCCTGCTTCGTTCCCTGAACATGTTAAGATTTGCTCTGTTCCTTTAGTGTGATGTTCCTGTTCATCTTAGATAATGTGAACGTGACTTTGGCCACTAACCAAAGAGCAAACCAAAAATTGTAAGGGGTTTGTGTGGTATGTTGCACAGCGGATTAATGAGAGACCAAAACCAAGCCCTGGAACAAATGAATCTGTTTTAGAGGTGTCAGTAGATCTTCTCCGTCTCATTTCCCAGCCTCATGCTGGCTCTAACACCTGTCGGGATTTTATAGCATTGGCTGTCATTTATTTCACACATTGGTGTTAGGTAGATTTTGTTGAGCTAATGTTTTACAATGAATGAAGCTGTAAGCTTTAGCATTTGATGAACAGATTTAGGATGTTGTTCTGTGGTCTTTAAAGAATGATGGTACAAACAGATTTTTATGTCGAGGAAGTTGATTGAACTGGTGCCTTGATGTGAAACATAGGCTTCACTACCGTTTGGGGTCAGTAACATTTTTTTATAGAAATTCATAGTTTTATTCGGTAAAGATGACTAAACACCATTTATAATGTTACAAAAGATTTCTTTTTCAAATAAATGCTGTTCTTTTAAGCTTTCTATTTATAAAAATTAATCAGTAACACTTCACAATAAGGTTCATTAGTTAACATTTTTTAACTACTTTCGTTAACATGAACTAAGAATGAACAATGCTTCTACAGCATTTATTAAACTTAACATTAATTTCAACATTTGCTAATGCATTATTAAAATCAATAGTTGTGCTTGTTAACATTAGGTATTGCACTGTGAATTAACATGAACGACTGGATTTTCATTAACTAACATTAACAAAGATGAGTAAATACTATAATACATTTACTGTTCATTGTTCATTCATGTTAGTTAATACATTAACTTACATTAGCTAATGGAACCTTATTGTAAAGTGTTATTTAGTTTCCATAAAAATACTGAGCTCCTTTTTTTTTTTTTTCTTTTTTTTTTTGTGGTTACCACAGTCCACATTCTGTTTGTACTTCATCTACCTGCCACCTCAGTGTCACTGGTGAAAAGTTGCATCTTTTTTTATCTGTATTAAATAAGAGAGGGATCTTTGAGAGATGTAACCTGCTGCTATGATGTACGCTAAAGATCTTCTTTCTTAATGCATCGAGATTGCAGATATGTACTAAGATATGTACTAAGGCATTACAAGATGTAGATGAGTTTGTTTCTTCATCTGAACAAATTTGAAGAAGTTTAGCATTACATCACTTGCTCATCAATGGATCCTCTGCAGTCAATGGGTGCCGTCAGAATAAGAGTCCAAACAGCTGATAAAAAACAACAATCCTCAAGTAATCCACAACTCGCACAATGTTAATTGACTCAAATCAATTAACATCTTGTGAAGTGAAAAGCTGCGTGTTTGCATGAAACAAAGCCATCATTAAGCGGTTTTAATTTTAAATTGTTTTGTCTGGCCAATATCAGTCCATAATTCATAACTCTTCATCCAGTGAGAAAGTCCATCCTCTGTTGTCCTCTCACATTAAAATCCACTGACATTGTTTATAACTGTTTTGGCTTGTAAACAGTTTTTGATCTGTGCATATTTCTCTCCTGATTCAGACAAGATGACTTTTTCACTAAAGAAAGCAATACTATGCATAGAGGACTCGTATTTTAGTTGGAAGCAACGGTTTGAAGTTAAAAACATGCAGCTTTTCACTTCAGAAGACATTAATTGATGGACTGGAGTGTGGATTACTTGTGAATTGTTGTTTTTATCAACTGTTTGGACTCGCATTCTGACGGCACCCATTTACTGCATTGGGGAGTAAGTGATGCAATGCTACATTTCTCCAAATCTGTTCTGATGAAGAAACAAACTCATCTACATCTTGGATGGCCTGAGGGTGAGTACATTTTCATCAAACTTTCATTTTTGGATGACTTTTTTTAACGCAAACTCTGTCCGACTCTTGTTCTCTCATGTATTCGGGACATTGCAAAAAGGGGGGAAAAAAAAAAAGTAGAACTCAGGGTTTAATAGTATTCAGAAAATGCCATTTTGGATGTGCAATGATCTTTGTGTGTCCAAAACTAAGATTGCACTTTTACTTCAGGAGGGGAAACAATTCCCCAGACATTGGTTCCCAAAACAGTCTGCCTCATAGGTGTAGTAAAATGCACCTAAATGTGTCAGTTTCTTGCTCTTCCCGAATGCACCACTGAGGAAAGCAGATCTTTAGCTCGTATCGGATAAGTAGCACTCTGTCATCCACTATATGTACAACCTCACAACCCAACTGTGAACCTCAGAACTTTACTGTTTTATACAACTATGAAGTACAAGAAGCTAGCTGACACCTATGCTGTAACAATTAACTCGCCATGTATGAATTTTATTTTATAGCATGAAATATAAAGTTATATTTATTCAAATTATATATTTTACTCATAATCATTCTGTGCTGCTTTTTGTTTTCGTTCTTAAAGCTTGTATATTGCTTTTTTATGATACAAAGAAATGTCAATAGATAAAAAAATGCATTTGTTTGTACAATAAAGATGCTGATTTGGCAAAATGTCTGGACATCTTTGCTTCACTCATTCACTCAGTATATGCATTGATGTGTGTGTGCATTAATGCTGATGGCCACTAGATGGAGTACATGTATAGCAAATGTATTATTGTTTATTAAAATGGCAATAATAATATGCAGAGGTATTGCAACTACAGTTTACACTTCATAAGCCCTTGATCAGGACCCAAGCATATTATTATTATTACATTTTAAATTATTAAAATAAAAACGTATTTTGCAAATTAATAATAATAATAATACATTTTAAATGACCAATCTAAATATCTCTAAATACATCAGTCAACATTTTGATCATGATGGAATTGAAATTGGATTATATTGTATTGTCCCTGAAGGGAAATTTGTCTTTGACTCCATTGTGAATTAAACTGATCTATATGATGCGTCAGATGGACTACCAGCTGGTGTGGCCAACTTTGATCTGGTAGACCTTGATCAAGCTGGTTAGAGCTGGCAAACCACTTTGGACCAAAAACAAACCATGCTACCATGTCCTGAAGTCCAGACTGACCATAAGCGAGTCCAAACGCGTGTCACCTTTTTTTTATTTATTTTTTATACATCAGATTAAAAATCCTCTATAATGTTTTGCAGTAAAGCCAGTGTCCCACTTTACCTGAATAAAAAGTAAATAAACCGTTCAAGTGAAAAGCAGTCCATAGCTGCATTTATTATCGCATAGAAATTAAATAAAATGTCAATATATTTACATTTACAAAGGTTGTAGCATCACAACAGAATGGCTGAGATTATAACAAGATCATTATAGTTAACGAAATCGAAAACCATAAAAAATGTAGTTACTAAAAAAAGCACAAAATAACTAAAACTGAAATAACAATTAATATAAATTAATCAAAAACTATAGGCATATTTAAAAATATATATTTAATATGAAACAGAAAATATAAATATAAAATATTAACAAAAATATAAGTGAACACTGAACCATAGGCTTTTATCTATGCTATACATTCACAAAATACATGTCACTCTTCTTCAAATCATTATGAAATCAGCAAATAAATATAAATAGGCGCAGTAAATAATAATGCCATAACAAACGTCTCACAATTAATTTTAAAAATCATAAAAAATACCTCCGTTTCTTCAAAAACGAAAAATAAACACTACATCTCCTCAAAGGAACATCAAAATTAAACAAACCTGTTACGCTGTACCTCTTTCCACACACATTTCCAGCGCTGCGTACACAAAACAAGGAGACATAATATGCGCGCGACAGTATTGACCTAATTAATGATTGGTCATTCATTTATGGGGGCGGAACCTGGCGTCCACCCAGACGCCACGCTATTGGCCAAAGCTTCTGTCCATCAAATGTTATGGGCACAACACTTCCTGATGTCGATGCCCAGCTGTTGGCAAATGATCCGCTTTTCCACCATCCGATAACATCGTCTCTATACACAGGACAGCCCTCACTGTTTCTCATCATACCTGCTCAAAATAAGCTTCTTGCGAAGACGACGGCCATGTACGATGTAGAATAACGGAAATAGGCTTAGATCGCCCAGTGGATGAGAGTGAATCCTTTCAAATTGGATTTCTGTGTCCTTAAGGTCGTGTTGCAGTGCAGCAACGTAAGCTTTGCGTTTACCGGCGCTTGCATCTCAACAGCGGGGACGAAGACAGTGGCATATTTTCATTGACAGGTGAGTTGAACTGTACGTGCCGTTGGCATCTGTATCTGTATAGAGCATCACGCGCAAATGAAAACAGCATCAGCAGGGATGGAGTTGCGTCACGGGGGGTCGTCTGCCTCTTTCCCAACTGGGTACCACACTGTCAATATGATGCATGGCGCCATTACATCTAAAACAGCGTGCATATGCAGGATGCTTTTTGTCATGGCATTATGCTCAGATGTTATGATACCAGGGGTCGTCTGCCTCTTTCCCAGCTGGGTACCACACTGTCAATATGATGCATGGCGCCATTACATCTAAAACAGCGTGCACATGCAGGATGCTTTTTGTCATGGCATTATGCTCAGATGTTATGATACCGTTTTTCTGTAAAGATTCTGTTTTATTTTATGTCTTAAGCAAATTGGAGGATGGAATAATAGATTTTTAGGTGGTGGCTAATCAATATTCAGGAATATGCTCTGCTAGTTATGCCTGCACTGTCATATTATTAAAAGAAATAAGAAATATGAGATGGAGGTTAAATCTTTTTCAAAAGAGTAAGAATCTCAGCAATACTATAACTGACAGGGTGATGACAGACAGCTTAAAGCAAAACACTCCCTGAAGCTGTTATACATTGTGCTTTTGTTGATGTGCATATGCTTATGTGTAGGTTTAGAGTTTATTTATTTATTTTGTTTTTTGTATGGGGATTTCAGATAGAACCAGCCTTCTGCCTTTGTTTAAGTGGCTGATGTTATGGCCCGGAGATACTCCCTTGACTTTAGAAAGCACCTGTGTTTATGTGTTACAGTAGTTGCACTTTCACATTGGCATTGTGGAAGGTGCTGGTAGACCGAGGTAGGCTACATGTAATGGTTTATGTAAGTGTGTTACATTTATGATTATGGATCAATTGTAATGAGCAATTAGCATCAATATAGGCTCTTATTCTTAGTAGAATATAAAAAATTTGCATCCAATTAAAGTTACATTTGAAACTGAAATGGATTTGCTAACTTATTTATTATCTGGCAATGTTTGATACAAGCTGCAGTGAAGGGCAATGATATATATATATATATATATATATATATTATAGTTTTTTTCTGGAGTCTCAATGTACATTTAACTGATACATTACATGACTGTGCATGCAAGCAATACATTAACTGACTGTGCAAGTAATATTAATACTTTTACATTTACTCTTTGCCAGCACCATACATTAAATAATGGATGTTTCTATTAGTGCACACACCTATAAAAGTTAAACACATTTTTTTGGTTCATTACTGATCCCATAGCAGAGTGTGGCACATATGAATGTACCTTGTACATTTTAAAACAAAGACAGAGTCTTCTGTCTTTTTTAAAAGTTTAATAAAATATGTGTCATTACACATTCTACAGCAGTGGCTCTCAACATTGTTGACTCGAGGGCCCCCATTGTCCAGCACAAAATTCAAAGTTCCCCTTTTTAAGATATTTCCTCTGATATTTCAGCTGTAATATGACATTTTTTTTAGATTTCAAAAGAATGTACTTACAATTTGTCTCACGGCAAATTTTTTTTTTTTGCGGCAACCACAGCTGCCCTTTTTTTTTTTTTT
>NW_015662010.1:111439-124494 GCF_001515625.1 Sinocyclocheilus rhinocerous | reverse complement strand
TTTTTTTTTACAGTGTAAGTTGCCATCCAATTTTATTTATTTCTTTTTTCAAGTTATACAAATAGTTTAGTTGTGAATTAAAGTTTGTAAAGTTATATTGAGGTTCAAAGACACAGTTTGTCCTGTAGGTTTTTATGCACCTTTGCCAATAAAATAATTATGCTATAGTTTTGTACTAGGTGTTATTATTAACATGAATAACTTCATTACATTTAATACTACTAATCAATAGTCATTGTACACTCAAATAGTTATGAAACTGATTCATATATTGTTATAAACATTAATAATTCAAAATGCACTCAACAACTACTTACCTGTTAAATGTAATGTTTAATGGCTTTACATGACATTACAACTTTATGAAAGTTATGAATCAGTCAAATTTACTACTGCAGAGCTATTTTTTCTTTGCATTTAATTTATTTGGCATCTCTTATTTATTTATTGAATTTAGTTCTTTCCCCTTTACTTATTTTTACATATTTAACAACATTGACAATTCTCATCAAATAGTGGTGTGTAATTTACCAGTGAAGTTCATTTACTTTTAGTGTAATTAAGTAAAAGCTCAGCTCTCAGATCAACATTTAATGTAGTAGATGTCTTCTTTCTTATCCTCCACGTTATGTTTCTCAGTTGCTGTGTAGTGCTCCTGTATTCAATGTTTAGAGTCAATTGCAAACCTTCAAGTGTGTGCTAGGGTAGCCAAAGAATCTGCTACACTATATTGTGTTGTTTTGTTGTGTGTTACGCCTCCGTGAAATCTGCTGTCTGCTGCAAGTGCTGATGAGAACATCTGTTATTGTTTCAGGAGCAACCCTGTGTTTTCTGTTTGTTTGACACCTTAGAGTTCCTGGAGCTCGACTGGTAGATCACAGTATTAGCAATGACAAGGTCATGGGTTCAATTCCCAGATACTGATAAAACATATACCTTGAATGCACACTAAGTCATTTTAGATAAAAGCATCTGTAAAATGAGATTAATGTTATTTTGGCGAGATCCATACTTCAGTTACTACAATACTGCAGGTCGTCTGGAGTCAGGGACAAGAAACATTGCCAGTGTTGAACATGTCGGACATCCAATGTGGCAGATTGTTGCCTGCAGACTGCTCTGCCCTCATGTGTATAATATAAAAAATATGAACACATTACAGCTCTTTCGGTTGCCATAGAAACTATAGATGTCTCAGTAGAGGGTGCTTAAGCTGAATCTGTATCTTCGATAAAATGGGGCAAAATCACACCTGTGAGTCTTTAGGAAATAAAATTGTTACAACTGTTATTGTAGAACAATTGTAGTTGTTTTAATATCTGAGATGGTAATTTCAGCTATTTTGGGTATTTTTAGTTTGGAAAAATGTCATTTTAGCAACGTAATACAGAATAATGTTAATAAAGTTGATAACATTTTACAGTTAGGTTATAAGTTCATATTTGTTACTACAATAACAATGTAGACTTATACAGCATTTTTTATTTTGGTTAATATAAATTTTTGCATACAATACAATAATACAATTTTAACAAAAAGCTGTATAAACAATAAAACAATTAACAGTAATATATTTATAAATTACAGTATATTATATTATATTATATTGACCCTTTATCATAGCCTCTGATGATGTGTTTCCACAGTTAACATCATAAATCTAGCAATTTTTTTTTAATGTTTTTTTTTAAGTTTATAACATTTATAACACTATAAATTTTGTTATATGACCTTGACATTAAATTTCAGAAAACTAATTGGCACTACATCGCTTTCTTGCTTCTAACCACTGTATTCAATCTCTTCATATGTTTTTCTCCTTTGGAAAATATAAAAATGCTATCATGGATTTTTTTTTTTCTATTGCTATCGGAGCAAATGGAAACACAAAAATATATAGTGGAAGTGTCCATTCAGTTTATATAATATTATATTATATTATATTATATTATATGTAAAAAAAATATAGATTATATAGTACTAAAAATGTTATGTCTTGTTACCTAATTATTGTAAAGGGTTACCATAAAGTTTGTAAATTTATTATATGTCAGTTTGAGAGGTTATTTTTAAAAGAGAGAGATTTTTATTTTTGGCCCTTTTATTAATTGCAATTAAGTTAAAACAGCACAGGGATTTATGGGGAGAAGATGTCCACATAACCACTACAGTTTGTTGTGTCAGAGCATGTGTGCTAACTTCAACAATCGTTTATAATCATTCATCTGAGCTTGCCTTTGGTTTTAGGCCTAGTTCTTTACACAGTCGATCCATCTTTTCCAGCTCACTGCTTATGCTCAGCACATCAGCATTCATCATCAAAAATACAGAAGGAGTTTCAGTGAGAACTGTGTAGTTTCTCTCCACCACCAGTGAGAAGCCACCAGGAAGAGAGTACTTTATTGTGCTCGTCCTGGTCCAGCTGTCATACATCTGGATCCGGGCCATGTTCAAGAAGTTCTTCATGGTCATACTTTGCATTTCATTGTGGGTCAGAGGGAGTTGGAGACACTTTGAGAGATGCAGCATGATGGAGCACGGGTCACTTAGTTCTGTGTATATCAGAGACGTATCTGAGGATGCGCTCTGAACTTGGCTTTTGGACATGACCTTCTCAGGACACTCATTGCTTGATGTTTCTCTAAAGGCAGCACCTGTTTCTGATTGTTCTTCAAGTGATGAGTTGAGTGTTTTGCGTTTCTTTTCTTCAGAATGTCCAACTTCCAACTTTTTGGTGTCGTATGATAGAGTGTGATTAAGCTCTTGTTCTTCTGCCAGGATCAGTCCCCATTGGCCGTTATGCTGATTCAACCAGGTCTGTGTAGAAGCCAGTTGGAAGCTGTCAGTATCGTAGTAGTACTCTACGTCTAAGGTTTCCCCCACACAGCGGGCGCCCATTTCCTTGAGGCGATGCTCTGTCTGCTCTCCCAGCTCGTACTCCATCTTCACTGGAACCCGCATGGTGTCTTCAAACACTTTGGGGCTTTCATCCGCTCTCACTGTATGTAGAAACGTGCTGTGTTTTAGTTTTACACGTTTGCTAGTGGCAGGTTGAATCTAGACATTTTTAATTGTATTTGTCAGACTGGCTTGCAGTATGACGGTGTATGTGAAAAACAGCAGTCCAATTCAATTACCTAGAAGGATAATTACAGAGAAATAAATAGAGCATATGAATTACACTTCTAAGCTAAACTTATTTAAAACACTATAGCATTTGACCAGTAACTCAGAAAAAGAGACATCACTGCATTACAGATTATTCTTTGCTCTAGTGGTTTTAGTGTTATACTTGATTCTGATTGGTTAACTTTGACAATCAGTGGTGAAAAACAATATATTTGCACATTGTCCATGGCAACTGACTGATGCTACTGGGAATGGGCTTTTTTGTTAGCAGAAGCTTTAAGCTAATCTAATATAATTGGAATAGTAATGTTTCAACATTCAATGGGTCAATATTTCAAGTTCAAGTTAGTAACTTGAAACTTAAGAGTGATTCAAGACCCCTCTGTACTTCATGTCAGGGTTCAGATCTCCCTGTCAGGGTTTATTTTATAATAAAGACTGACAGATTTATGCATTATGCCTATCTGAAGCAACATTTAAGCATATGCTCAAAACGCAGTGTTTATTGTATCAAGCAAGTTACCTTACCTGCAGGGCGGTGTACATCCAAACAACAATCCAAAATGTTTTGTAGGTTACAGTTTGGCTGAAGTTTTCTTTTTAGCTGTGTTGTAGTTACAGTCTTTGTCTATGGTTACTATGGTATGATGCATTGGAAGATGACAGCTCTAACTTTTGAACTTTCTGTTCATCAAAGAATACCGAAAAACACGCATCACCGTTTCCACATGATCAACTGTTTCCAATAAAATTGTATATAGCACATGTTTTCAGCATTGATAATAAGAAATGAGAACCAAATCAGCATATCAGAAAGATTTCTGAAGGATCATGTGACACTGAAGACCAGAGTAATGGCTGCTGAAAATTCAGCTTTGACATCACAGGAATAAATTACATTTTAAAATGTCTTAATATAGAAAGCAGTTATTTTAAATTGTAATCATATTTTACAATATTGCAAACAAATGCAGCCTTGGTGAGCATTAAAGGCTTTTATGAACATAAACGTTTCTTTCAGAAACTTGAAGAAATCTTACCAACCCCAAACTTTTGAACAGTAGTGTAGCTAGTATAATGTAGTGCCATTAGGCATTCATAAGCAAGCCATATGGACAAATACAGCTAAATAAACAAAAGCAGTCCTGCATGTGGACAGCAAACATGAGTGCTATCAGTGTTGACTGAATTCTTCACACTTGATTACACTAGTTAAATGCTGCTGCTCTCAGGTAAAACAGTGAGTTTAGCCATGCCTCTGGCTGGGGTATTTAACTTTGAAACACTATAGTACAACATTTGATCCATGTTAGCAATTGTGTCATAATCATGAAACATAAAACAACTCAATTAATCAAAGTCAAGAGTTTATTGAGCTCATAATGATCATAATGTTTTTTTGTTTTTTTCCTGTTATCTCTATTTCTCTTTCAGTATTACTAAAGAACCGCGACTTGGGATGGCTTTCACCAACGCTACCATGCACATATTAGCCATGTGAAAGATCTGGAAAAACAGAATGGGTATGCAAATTTATATATATTGTATTAAAGTATTATTGATACTAGTTAGTTATTGTAAAAATAAATGTTTGCTAATGGGGTCATATAATGAAATACCATTTTGAAGTTTAATATACTATGTAAAGCTTCAAAATTAAAATTTACTTCAGACAGACAGAAAACAAATATTTTATTATCACTAACATTATGAGTAGATCTATTAGAAAAATGTATGATATGACTACTTACAAAAAATTACTATAGATAATGTAGAATTAAAGGTCATGTTTTTCCTCATGTTTGAACCTCATTACATACATATACAATATCATACATATCATACATATACAAATGATCAAAGACTTAATTGAAACTGCTCTGCGTAACACGGTAACTTGTTCCCTTCCTGTCTGCCTGTCATACACTTTCTCTTGATATCGCATTGCTAAAACTGCTCCTTCATAACTTGAGCTGAATATGCTGAGGTCATCTCTTCTAGTTTGTTGTTGCCTTACATATTTTTTTCTGGTAATGAGCACATAGGGTGACAGTGTTATTTTATTATCATTGAGATACTATTATAGCTTTTATTATTATTATTTTGAATGTTTTTATTTTTATATTTACCTTTTTTTTTTTTTTAATGTTTTTTATTTTATATTTTGTGTGTTTTGTCATTTTATTAGTTCAGTTTTAGTTTTATTTGTTGTAGTACATCAAGTAAAACATGAAATGGTGCTTTGGCAACTAGCTAAAAATACAATAAGTTTAAATTTGGTTAACATTTATTTTATTTTAAGCAAAAATTGTTTTTTTATGGTTTAGGTTTAGTTTAGTTTTTTTTAAAGTTACCGATAATAACCCTGGAGTGAGGAGTCGTACTTGAGAAATTGCATATATATATATATATATATATAAACTACAAATAATAAGCTACATCTGCAAGTCTCCCATTGATTTGAACAGGCGATGATGTTAGCTTCTCCTGTTAATTTCAGCATACTGCTGGCCCTGTGCTTTTTGGTAATAATAAAACATTTCAGTGCTTTATTTTTAGGGTATTTTTTTTAAATATTGTTCAGTAACCAATATTTGAAATTGTTGGGTGACCATTTACTATCAAACTGAAAATCTGGATCCTGAAGCGCAATCAGCTTTGGCCATACAGACTGAAATATGTCATTGAGCAGTACACAGGAGAGCAGCTCTGCAGGGTCTTTTCATAATGTTGCGATGATAAGTATGTGGCTCATTTGAACAAGAAATGGCTGGCTGGAAGAATGTAGGGCAAATGCAGGAGTCATGTTGAGGGGAGAGAGCTGCATTTATAGTGAAGACCTCCCTCTACTGGCTATATTATGCATTGCTCCTCAGAATGAGTAGATCCCAAATACAGTAGCACAGTGTGTTAAACAATAATGATGATAATAAAAATACAGTATTTTATTTTAAGTCATAATTTCTATTTAATAGGCTTAATAAAACAAAATCTAGTTGCCAGATACACCTATTTGGGCATAAAATAAGGTGTAATGTGTGTGGTTGTGTGTTCCAGGGATGGCTGAGAGGTCGTGTGTGGTGGTGAGCAGCTGAGGTCGGCTGTGATCTGGGTCTTCTCTTCTGACTGAGAGCATGTACAGGAGGAATGGATTCCCTGCCAGCGTCAGCATCACCTCCCGCCACACACAGGTACTAAAACACATCCTATTTGTTTACTAAAGAGTTAAACTGTGACAACATCTGTCTTGAAATGTTTGGCTGTTTATGACAGTGCCTGTCTTGATTTATATTTGATCATTATACCCACCGGCAAATTTTCTACATAGCTGTGCCATAGATTTATCTCTTTTATTTTACTTTATTTTATTTAGTGTTCTTGCCAGGATCAATATCAAAAAGATTGGTAAATAAGGATAATCAGTAAACTGCTAAAGCATCAGCACTGAACATTAAACTGTGCATAATGGATTATAAACTGGAGATTTATTGCAGCTGATTATTATAGTCTCAGTGGTGCATGTGATTGCTCAGACACTGATTGGGGTCGCTGTTGAGTCTGAACTGAATGTTGTGTATAGCATCCAAGTTAGATCACATGATATTAGCTTGCTGAGGGGAATCAGATCAGAGAAACAGCAGCTTTTTGGCCCATCAGTGCTGATCAGTTCAAATACACACTGGCATGATGCTGCTCCAGTGTCACAGTGTTATGTCATTGACATACCATGTGAGCTCCAACTCTGGGATAGTTTTATTAGAAGATGTGACACGTTGTGTTTCCCAGCAGTTATAGGTTCAAAAAGTCTTAAAGGAGTAGTTCACTTCCAGAATTAAAATTCTGTCATCATTCACTCACCCTCCACATGTTCCAAACCTGAATGAGTTTCTTTCTTCTGTTGAACACAAAAGATGATATTCTGAAAAATGTTGGTATCCGAACTGTTGATGAGCACCATTGACTTCCATAGTATTTATTTTTCCTACTATGGAAGTCAGTGGTGCTCATCAACTGTTCGGATACCAACATTTTTCAGAATATCAACTTTTGTGTTTAACAGAAGAAAGAAACTCATACAGGTTTGGAACAAGTGGAGGTTGAGTGAATTATGACTTTTTTTTTGTGGTCAGATGGAATGGAATGAGAATTTTTTCCTGCATTGGTTCTGTTTATTTTTGTTATTTTAAAGCATGCTGAGACAGTTTCGTAAGAGGTGTTGGTCTGCACTGGGACAGGGGACATACTGAAAGATCTTTCAACACTATTTTCACATTGATGTAGTCCAAATGAAACTGCCAGTTAGGAGTTTAATTGCAGCAGTGATGCTTATTGCCTCAATTTTCTTAGTGGCCATTTAGTTTATTTGGAAATAATGTGTGAGTTTATGGTTGGCTTAGTCTTATAGGCTTTGTAGTTAATGATGATGACCTTCAGTTGATGTATTTTAAGTCAACAGTTTACTGTTGTGAAACTTCATCTATGTTTGCTAGCTAGAAAACATCACATCGTGGTGGCAAATAAAAAATAAAAAAACAACAACAAATGTTTATGTTTGTGAGGCATTAGAACACATACAGAAGAGCAATTAATATAAGATTCATGGTAACATAGAAAAAGGCCAAGGAAATAGGGATATTGATGATCATGAATATTTATTGAAAAAGGGCAGGTCTTGCTTAAAGATTCAGCAGAGAAACCATTTATGTCCCAAAAGTGAAATGTACTAGTAGTTTATAACATTACAGACCAAGAAAAATGATCTTAGATTGAGAAAGAAGAATGTTTCACAGCCTGCATATGAGACCATCCACTCTTACATTCATGAATACAGACACACTGTACTAAAGTTTGATAATTAATAATACACACTACCATTTAAAGGTTTGGGATTGGTAAGATTGTTTAAAAGTTTTTGAAAGAAGCATTTATTTGATCACAAATACAGTAAAAACAGTAATATTTTGAATTTAATATTTTGTGTTGGTAAAGTTTAATTTCTCCAGTCTTCAGTGTCACATGATCCTTCAGAAATCATTCTAATATGTTGATTTGATGTTCCAGAAACATTTCTTATTTATCAATGTTGTTGAATAAAAAAAGAACAGCATTTATTTGAAATAGAAATCTTTAGTAACATAATAAAAGTCTTTACTATCACTATTGATCAATATAATGCATCCTTTCTGAATAAAATAAATAATTTCTTTAATAATAATAATAATGATAATAATCTCATCTTACTGACTTCAAACTTTTGAACGGTAGTGCACACATTGAATAGTAATAACCTGAAATGAGGGCATGAACGAATCTTCCAGCGGTTAAGGGTGCACACAGAGCAGATAAGACACTGAGAAGATAAGACTGAGATTTTACATCAGTACAGATATTACACTGGATGGAATGGGGGAACTTCAAAGGGGATCTGTTAGGATAATTTGCCGAGGAGAAACCATTCTTTTTATAGTGACTGTATCTTTCTTTCTCTGGCCTTTGTTATGTGGTCTATTTTTGTCTGGCTTTAATTACAATATGGGCTGGATTGGCGCATTGCCTGTTAATAAAGTGATGTGGTTGCTTTCTGATCCACTTTTACAATGTGTGCTGAATAATCAAATGGAATGAAGTAATTCAAATGGACAATGGTAATTAAACTGATTAAATGTCCACGGGAAGAGTGCAGCTGGTCATGGCTCTTTGTCCATATGGATTTTATAGGTGTATGAAATATCATTCCTGATATAATGTCCAGCTCTTCTTTCTCTTTCCTGCCTAATTGCCTTCCTCCTGTGTCTGCAGGACAGCAGTAGTTCAGAGTCCCTGGATGGACGGAGTTTGGACTCTGCCAAGAGTTTTGACGCGGTGGTGTTTGACATGCTCAAAGTGACATCTGAGGAGTTTGCTGTAAGTTTCTAAATGCTCTAGTGTCAAAACATGACACTGCATTCATTTTTTTAACAATGAAATATGTTGATGCAGGTGCAAATTGCTGCAGTTGTGGAAAAGACCACTAGTGGCACTAAAAGCTAAAAATGTACTCCCATTGACAGATGCAATAAATACAATAAAAAGAGGGCATGCTTTTCAGTTAATAGAAACCTAAAATGTAGTCTTTTCCTCACAGAAAGCTAATTTCTCTTCTGAAGTTGAATTTTGGATTTAAAATCAAGTTTAAAGGAGATAGGAGTTGCATTGCTTTTGTTCGCCTTTTAACATTAGTTGATGATAGGACATTAATATTTTAACTTTCTTAAAGCCTCATCTGTATTAGAAAAAATAAAACTCTTTTTTTTTACTCATTTTTATACTCATTTTACCACACAGTAAGGGTTTGGCATGGAAACTGCAGTGATTTGAAGCTAGGGCAACATATTTCAGTTTTTTGAAAAACATATGCATCACTGTTAAGTAAAATGTTCTCAGACCTTGGCAGCACTTACTATCAGATCATTGCTCATACTGATTCATGTCAATTTCGTCCCTGACTTTAAGTGCACAATGGCCTAGTTCTGAAATTTCGTCTTTCCATCTCATAAATGTAATATGTGAGCTCAAGGGAAGCATTCAATTACCTATTCATTAGATATTGCTCTTTTTATAATTATAGAAACCCACTACGTTCTATTAAATGTGCATTAAATAACTTTTTCCACTGTAAAAATGTTTCACCCCCCAAGAAATCAATAGTACTTTTGTCAAGTATATTTGAAAATGTACAAACAAAAATATGCCTTATTTAAATATGTTAATGTAATAGTTCACTCTAAAATTATTTACTTTTTCCCATACAGTGAAAGCAAATGGTGACCACAGATGACAACGGTCTCTATCTGCTTTCATTGTATGGAAAAGACCAGCTTGAACATTCTGCTAAACATTGTGTTCAATGCGAGAAAGAAAGTCATACAGGTTTGGAATGACCTGAGGTATTAAATGATGGCAAAATATTATTTTTGAGTGAACTATCTTTTTTTAAGCTTGTAATACTCAGTTTTAAATTGTAGCTTTTATTTTGCAGAGTCAGATCACTTTGATGGATGCTCCTGTATTCAAAGCGATACAGCCTGAGGTGAGACACATATCCATGACAACTAAATACACATCCTCTGTGTTTATCAAGCCACACAGAACTGATCTCATGTGCTCTGCTCTCTGGTGCTACAGATTAGTGTGACGTGGCACTATAGCAGTGCATTAATGACACATACACACACAGACCACGGTACCCACAGCATCTAGCTCCACATTCTTCCATTACTTTACCCAGAGCTTATCCTCTGCTCTGAGTTACAGAGGCTTCGGTACTTTCCTTAATTAACATTTTATGTGAAGACGACATTGGAAAGACGCTCATAACAGATATGATAGATTTGGACCAGGATCAGTGAGAAGTGCTGAGTTTTTCCACAGATAACGAAAACAGGTCTGCCAAGGCATTTTACAGTTTATTGCAGGTTTTCAGTGTGATAAATTTTCGTTGACGTTTACATTTGGGCATTTAACATGTTAGCTGTTATCCAGATCTTACATAAGTGTTTAGTTTTCATAGGTTATCTTGCTATGATCAAAAGATGGTTGGTTGGCAGGTTCAGGGACGATAAAGCAAAGAGAAAGGCACTATCCATATAATATGAACCAAATAATAAATATGAGTAAATACAAATTTAATAAATAGTAAAAAATTTAAAACCATCCAGTTTAACTGGAAACTGATTTCATCACATGGTCAAAGACACATTAATCAAATGAAAAGAATACATAACATGAAAATATGACAGTTTTGTCTCACATTTTAGGGTTAATATGAGTCTGGAGAGAAAACCATTTTGGTGCCCCCATTTTATCATGAAGAAATATTAGCCAGGCTTCTTCCAGGTCTCTCCAGACATTCTACCCAGTAATGGCGTAATGCTTGAGCAGAGAGTTGTTTGGCAGTCTGTTTGGCAATTAGTCTGAACCAAGCTACTTTTCTTAATGCTTCACGAATGGAATCGTTTGGTTCCATTCATAGTGACCTTGGTGTGAATCTCTGGCCTTTTTCAAAGAGATGTGCAAATCGATCTTAACAGTACATCAGGATTGTTTGAACTTTTTTCAGAGTATGAGTGAGCATAAGTGAGATGAGTGCCATTATGATGATGTTCATTGACCTACATCTTTGCGGTCCTTAGTTAATACTGTATGACATCACCTCTGTGAGCTGTGTGCACTAATGAGTCAGTGTGGATTTGAGTTATTTTTATGTTGGAATCATTCTTCATTGACAGCCACAGATATTCCAGAGTGGATTTGTTTAATAAGGCCATGGGCTTATTGTTATTTATTGTTTTTTCCGCGTGGCAGCATTAATTGCTAGCATTATGAGAGTTTCAACCATTGCTGTTATGATTGATTCTGGTGAACCCAGCCAACGGTTTGGTGTGTTAACAATTTGGATTTCCGAGTTTTAGCACTTTCCATGAATAAAGGACAAAATGGGGCTGAAAGAAGGTGCTTAATCAAAATCAGGTTTATTTTATATATTTAATTATACACTATACCGTTTAAAAGTTTATGGTCAGTAAGAAATTTTTTTTCAGCAGGGATGCATTAAATTGATTGAAAGGGACAGTAAAACCAATTTAACAGTGTTACAAAGAAAATTCCATTTCAAATAAATGCTGTTCTTTTGAACTTTCTGTTATTAAAGGGGTAATATGATGCTTTTTTAAAGATCATTATTTTGTGTATTTGGTGTAACAGAATATGTTGACATGCTTTAATGTTCAAAAAACACATAATTTTTCAAATACTGTACATTATTGTAGGTCCTCTATGCCCCGCCTCTCTCAAACGCTTCGTTTTCTACAAAGTCCCTCCTTCCGACAAGCGCAGTCTGCTCTGATTGGCCAGCTGGAACAGTGCACTGTGATTGGCCGAACACCGCAAGCAATCGTCGGAAATGTAACGCCCCTTACCATAAACGCGAGCTTCATCTTTCAAAATAAACGTAAAGACAGAGCCCAAAAGGGGAACAGAGTCGCGTGACAGACACAGTGAGGAAGCTGGTATGTGTTTGCAGTACACAAGCCACGGTTAAGACAGCTGACTCCACTGTGATGTGACACTGTCTCTCCTCTCTCTCTCTCTCTCTCTCGCGCACACACACACACACACACACAATGCGCAAAACTCCGCATTTGAACAGTCAAAAGCAAATACTTAAACTAATAACAAAACAGTAGCTCATTCAGAAGCGCCAGATTGTCATAGCAAAGTCAGAATTACCTCCTCTCCTAGGTTCACGAAACGGTCGTCCATAAAATGCATTGCTGTTCTGTTGTAAGTAATCTTAAAGATTCCTAAATGCATCTACTTTCGGAAGGCCAAATAAAGTGCTTTTGCTTTCGCCTAGAAACACACAGCGTCTCCCTGACATGCTGCTTCAACACTAACTGCGGTTACTGAAACCACGCCTTCTTTCTTTGCGTGAACATTTGGGCGGCATTACGCAAATATTCCCACATAGTGACCTAGATATGTGGGGGCGTGTTAGAACAAGCCGTTTTAGGGGGGCGTGGCAGAGTCTTAACTTTGATAAAGAATATCTCTTTGGTTTTGAGACTTTAGTCTTTGCAACTTCAGGGATCTTATCTATGCACAATCAGCTTGTAACACTCCAAAGAGAAAGGAAAACTTGAAATCACATCATATGACCCCTTAAATGTTCAAAAAACACATTATTTTTCAAATACTGTACATTATTGTAAGTCCTCTATGCCCCGCCTCTCTCAAACGCTTAGTTTTCTACAAAGTCCCTCCTTCCGAAAAGCGCAGTCTGCTCTGATTGGCCAGCTGACCCAGTGCATTGTGATTGGCCGAACACCGCAAGCACGCGTCGGAAATGTAACGCCCCTTACCATAATCGCAAGCTTCATCTTTCAAAA